>NW_008594162.1:19878-23587 GCF_000691845.1 Merops nubicus | reverse complement strand
TTCCCTACAACATGATACCAGTTATAAGCTCTTTAGGGTCACTTGGCTAAAGTATATATTCTTTTGTGTCCAGGAAAAGAAATGGACACCTGGTTCAGAAGCATTGAATCCAACCGAAAAAGCCATGAGAGTTCAGAGGCTGGGCTCAGAGAGTTTTAAAGAACCTTCTTTGACGTGTAAAAGGATATTTAGCCAGGTTAATGTGCCTGTGGGATGAGAAGGGGTTCAGAAAGATCCTGTACAGCTCTCAACGTGCCTAAACTCACCAGTTAATCTTTTGGCCTGCATACTCCTTGCACTGTCAGCTCTCCACCCTGTCTGCTGCAAGGGCAAATAATGCACTTTCTGCTGATGTGCTGCAACACCCTGCTAAGGCCAGGGGTTTAGGGCTTTTCTCTCGATCTTGTCCTGTGCAATTTGTCTTTGGTAATGCATATAATGCAGGAAACTGTGTCCAGAAATACAGCAGCTGCTAATCTGGGGAATCTCCATTTTGAGTCCTGAAAGTAACTAATCAGTGATCATGAGGTGAACATTTATAACTGAGAATTACTTTTTAAAACTTCTCACTTTTTTTCCCATCCCTTTATGACTCATGCCAGTTGCAAAAATGAAAAAAAAAAAAAAAAAAAAAAAAAAAAAAAAGAAAACCACAGATTATCATTAAAAAATCTGGAATGATCCTAAAGGACATTCTTCTTATAGCTTCACACTGTTAATATATATTGTAGCAGATAAATTACAACAAGGA
The DNA here is from genome assembly GCF_000691845.1 of Merops nubicus. NCBI lineage: Eukaryota > Metazoa > Chordata > Aves > Coraciiformes > Meropidae > Merops > Merops nubicus. The sequence continues at coordinate 22,836 of NW_008594162.1, read as the reverse complement.
TTCATTTGACAGCATGCTCCAAACAAAGTAAAAAATAATGTACCCTGTTGATATTAATTTCTTTATTTGTCGACTAAAACCAGTTGTGCTCAAATTAAGACAAGGCAGATACATGAATTTCTCATGCTCTCTGCCCAAAGGAACAGTGAAAGTTTGTATGAACATAGAGCCCTGTGTCTGAGCAATGCATTGGGTCAGAATAAGGCATAAAGGGGCTATTCTAAGAATATGTATTTGTGTGTTGTTAAGAAAAACAACAAAGAAGATAGCCTTTTCTACTAGCACTAAAAAAATAAGTGGGAAAGTACTAATTTTTCCCTTGATCCTCATTAAATGCTGTTAGTGGTTGCTGCACTTAGGGAAAAAAGGTTTCATCTCTGTATAAGAGAAGCTGTATGTGGAAAGCAGCAATAAAGCCTGAGGTATTTCTTTGTGAGTGCTTTTGCAAGTAGCTCAGTCAAGCTCACAAATGTTCCTTTATTTCAGCTTTGAAGAATCAGCAGGAGTATCTTAAAAGCAGGAAAAAAAGTATTTATGGCTACTGGACCAATTTTTTTAGAGTGCAGGATTGGAAGCACATGACCCCTTGGAACTTCGAATTGCATAAAAAATGTTTTATGTAAGTGTCCTTCCTGTTATTTTTTCAGACCTCCAGTATTGTTTCAGAGAAATAGTCCTACACAATGTGTAATAAAGTATCATAGGACCCAGTTCCCGTGTATCTTAAATTTCTTAGTTTATCTTCACCTAAACAAATATTCCCTTAAATAAAATAGAATAATATTCTCAATGGCACGTCCTGGGTGTTCTCAGTCACTTGGAAGAGTAAACAGAGCCCCCCTGCCTGTTCCTGCTTCCTTTGATTCCTGCTTCCTTTCCCACATGCTTTATTTCTGTAACTGTTTGACCCATGTCTGGGCTTTGCAGGTTCTATCTTCCTTTCTTAGCTCTTGACAACACCATGACACTGTGTGGCTAATGAGCTACTGAAGCAATCTCTGCCACCTTCATTGGGAAATCATGGCTGAAACTTTTCCACCTTACGGGAAACGATTCCGTGTGAGTGTCAGAGAGGCATTAGACCCTCACCACTCAGCAACACACTGCTTCTCTCATGTTGGACTTTGTGCTTCTTTTTTTATTCCCTATTTTTTTCTTCTGAACGCCTGGACTATTCTTGGGTGCTTTTAATGTTTGCTACAGAATATGCGTGTCTTAAGATTTGGGTTTTTATTCAGCTGATTTATTCTGAGGAAATAAATGTTTCAGTGAAACTATGAGCTAGACTAAAAGAAAAATGTTCCTTTTGATTCACATACCTCAAGACCCTGAATCCAGACTTCATTCCTGAAAGCAGTTTTTCAAGAGGAAATCAATTAAAAATATGGTAGCTCAGAAAATTCTTCTCAGTTTGATTGCTGCTGAGACAATATATAAAGTAAGTATGTAAAAAGACAACAATGCCACACTTACAGGAATTGTCCTACTATGAAGCTATATCCAGCTGGCACCTGTTTTGGTGTCTTTTGATGTCTCAGCAGAGTATCAGCGATGTTTCTCTTTTTTCCCACTCATTTACCAAAACCGTATTATGTTCAGTACTCCCTGCCCTACTCTGAATAAATACTGTTATACAACATCTGTTAAAGCTCTACGGTGAATATTAAACTGTAGAACATTAAATGAATATTAAATATTAAAGGGTGAGTGTTAAACAGATGAATATTAAACAGTTCAAGAATGATGCAGGAAAAAACATCTTGTTGGTGATAACTGATCATAACAATACGGCAAAAATCCCATATAATAATAACACCTGTGCAACTGAATACACATTATTGAAAAGGTCTTCAGAAATTACAGTCTTTTGGTGATTTTTTTGTGACTTTAAACATGTATGGACCACTATAACAACTACTCTGAGACACGTCATAGTTTGCAATCTCTGTTCTGTATCATCCAACAAGCTGTTTAAGGAGAACATATTGATTTTTCTTCCAGGTTTATTTACTGGGAAAAAAAACCTACTGACTGAACCCTAGTCACAGCCACATTTTAGTAGTTTCTGTTATGACATATTAGAAATTGTTTTAATTTCTAAATTTGTAGGTATTTTGTGTAGAAATGTGGATCCACACAGCTGCGTTCCTACCAGAAAAATTTGCATACCATAGCATATGGGAATTTGTTTTTCTTGCCTTTTAAAGGCCTCCTAAGAAACAGTCCACAGAACTCAAGGGTATATTGAGAGTGGAATGAAAATCCCTATTTCTAGAAGATATTCTTTTTGGTATTGCCTCCTGAATTAGATGTACTTCACAAATGCAGGGTATGATTATTTCAAGCCTGAAATAGAAATGAACAGCTAGAATGGGGTTGACCTAAAAGACTGAAATGGCAATAAAGCCCATCAAGTTGATCAGAAGGTAAGAGGTTACATCCCTTCACATAGGGAATGAATAGTTGGGCCTGCTGAATTGCAGGATTCACAGCAAAACTGGACTTTATCTAGTCTAAATATGTCATGAATAAGAAGAAATTGCTGTGGACAGAGATATGTAGGCTTCCCAGAAATCTGGAGAGACTTGTAGTTGGCCGGAAAGTTTGAGACTGGGACTATGTTTCTTGTTCTTTAGGCATAAGACACTGATTGGCATTTCTGGAATAACCAGGGTCAGTATGAGACACTATGTTAACATTTACAATGGATAATTAATATGAGATTGGGAAATCTTCATAGCCACTATCCATAACTCCCTGATCAGTGTCTGTCTAAGCAAAATCCTTGGCACAGAGAATGTCCTACACAAAAGTTTTCAAACTGACTTGGGATTGGACCTTGTGAGCAGAAAAGCAAAGAAAAAAAATATTTCCTTTGAAAACTGCAATTGGCCACAAGCAACACCTACAGACATGATTACCTGCTCACCTGTCATGTCAGCTAATTATTGGTGCAGC
>NW_008594162.1:0-19847 GCF_000691845.1 Merops nubicus | reverse complement strand
GAAGAAGTGCTCAGGTTTGCAACAATACCATACCGCTAAGACAATATCACAGGCAAATTTTGTATAAAGAAAGAAGGGACACCATGGTGTGCTTCTTTTAAGATCTCAGTGAATGAGAAACAGGAGCTTGTCGCTCTCAACAAATCACTGCTAGCATTTGGTGGTCTGTGAGAAGTTAGTGAAGAGCTTCTTGCTTAATAATACACAGGGACCTGTTTAGAGGCTGGGGATAACAGAAATGCATGTGAAACCAAATAATGTTTCTAAAACCAAATACGAGCATGAATCCATTTTGTTACATTCCTGCATAACCATCCGTGTCTGCGCACATCTGTTATTAACCATTGCAGCTTCTTAAAAGTACAGTTATTGATTTCAATTCACAAAACTGCAGAGAAGCAAACGCATGAATGGAATAAATGTCAGCAGGGAGACTCTGAACATCTTGCCTGTCTTTCCCAAGTGGTGGAGAGAGGCATTATAGTCTGATCTGACCATGCAGTGCCTAAATAGCCAAACAACTTCTGAAACTCTCAGTAAATTCTTTTGACATTACTGTATATTGATTTAGGAGCTTTAAAAGAAAGTCTTTAAGGGTCTCCAAAGCTATGGCACAGCTAGTTCAGTTCATCAGTCATCACTGAGAAATATGGTGATCAGTGAGCACCAGCAGGAAAGCAGAGATGAAGGCCTCTGCATTATGAAGAGGAAGTAAAGGCTCCCGTTGAGAGCTGATAGCATCAGTTAGGTAAAGGAGTCACTTCCTGAGGGAAGCTGAAATCAGATATAATTCTAATGATATCCAGCAGGAAATCACAAAAATTTGTAGGATTCATTAGTTTCCCAGAAGACATAGATGTTTCTCTATATCTCAAAAACTAATGTACATGGTATTTGTCTTCAGCAAGTTCAACAAGAAGTATGACAAAGATCCTGTTGCCCTTGCCTCAAAACTTATTCATGTTTCTTTTTAAGTTGTTACCTGATGAGCCATTTATATAACTGTGTCCCAAGTTATTTCCTCTGTTGTCTCTGAACCAACAACATCTAATCTGACTTTGCTTCCTATGATTCTTATCCAGTGCTGTATTTAAATATCAGCATCTACTCTAAAAATCAAAGTAAAACAAACCAACCTATGTCACCTAATATTTTTATGAATTGTTATAATGTCAATACGTGTGAATATAAATGTGGCTATGATGGCTCCCTTTCTGAGACCTTTTATTCTCTGTTGTTCACTACATCAAATCTTTAGTCATTAGTATGGCTATGGGTCTTCTTGCTTATCCAACTTTTCCACTCTTTTCCTCCCTCCCACCTAGACTGCCAAGTACTCTTTCTCGTCATACCTTCTACTGCTTCTTTCTCTACTTACATTCCAACCAGGGAACAGCACTGGAAATATTTTGGGAGATCTTGAATGAACAACCATATCACGTCAAGCATCTCAGATTTTCCTCTGTACTCAGAATGATCACTGTCTTACACGATCAGGTAGAAACTATCAGAACCAACAGCTGGTGTTTGTACAACCGCTTTTATTTTCATATAAGCCTACCTTGTCTAATACCTAAATGGTTTTCTTGTTCATTTCATGCAATATTATATCAGGAAATTTTTGGTACAATCGTTATAGCTCCTCTGAGTTCTGTGCATCACTTTTGTTCAGATGAACCAGTGTAGAAGTATTATGAGAAAGTACTCTGGTGTAGCAATACACATAGCTGTGGTCCCACACCAAGATATTTACTTATTTATTGACATGTGAACAGTAAATGTGAGAGGTGAGACACTTAGGAGGCTTACTTCTGCTAATGAGTCACTCTATAAATCAGTAAAATGATGACTGGCTACTTAGAAACAGTTCTTTCCGCCCTGTAAGTTTCTTCCAGTATTCATTGTAGGACAAAGGCATACTAAGCTCAGGTTGATATTAGTAACTTTCACACGAACTTGAGAGATGCATTTAATTTGTTCAGTAAGGAAAAAGGTACAGGAGTATCTGCCTCAAAAGGATGATGTTGAAGTGGAAAAGATACTGAATTTAGCCAAGTAAGTTAACCAGTTGGTCTCTTTAAGTAATTACTGTAAGCAATGGAGAGATTCTTCCAGAAGGTGATGCAAGGATGTAAATGAAGTTCCTGGTGTAGGTCCTATTTAGAAGAGCTCCTAGCTCTTCATTGTCTCTTCAGGGAATCTATTTGGCTAGTTTACCTAGCCAAAGTTGAAGGGTATTAATATGTTCCCTTACCTCCCCTTCTGCCCCTCCCTCCGTTATGTCAGTATCTGATATTGACATTGTTCAAGCTTCAGGCATCATCCAGCACATCGTTAAAGATCCCAAAGTGCTGACAGCTCCGTGTTTCCCTGTAAACCTTTGTTTGCCCTGTGACATTTCCAAGTCAAAAGCTAGATCTCTTCCCAGATCACAAGGTGTAGAGACTCTTCTATGCCTGGGTTAAATTTCTATTGTCTAATATCAGACTTCTTCTGGAACAATATGATCCATAGCTTTTCACAGAAACATTAATACTTCCTCAATATTTTTTTTTATTTCCTCTAGTACAAATTGTTTATTTGTTGTCATAAAACTTAGTCGTCCTTATCACACCTCACTGATGTTATATGCACTAGTTACAGAGTTCACTGATCCGAAATTGACCCCAATTGCCTGCACATCAATGTGCCCATACAAACAGACAGGATTTACATGCAAATGGCTATTTGGAAGAATATTTTATAGGCCATAATGAAGGTCTATTGTTGTGTAACTGCTGTTAATGTGCTTTTGCAATTGGTTTTGAAACTGTATTTGAGCATTTTGGAATCACGTGGCAGAATTAAAAATCTTTTACAAAGATGCAATTCACATCTGATGTCTAAGGTCTCAAAAGTAATAGATCTTTGCACAAGGTACTGCTTTTTGGTATCTGGACAGATATATGTTGGTCTTTTTACATGAAAGCACAAATTTTAATATAAATCTGAGGTTGTAATTTTCATAAGATCATCTCATTTTTGGGGACGAGCATTTCTCTTACAGGGAAAGGCTGAGACCTGGGCCTGTTTCACAAGGAGAAAAGATGACTGAAAGGGAAAATTATCAATGCTTATAAATAGCTAAAGGGAGGGCGTCAAGAGGATGGGGCCAGTCTCTTTACTGTGGTGCCCAGTGATGAAACAAGGACCAACAAGCACAGACTAAACCACAGGAAGTTCCACCTAAAAATAGGGAGAAACTTCTTCACTTTGAGGGTGATGGAACAGTGCGGCAGGAGGCCCAGAGAGGCTGTGGTGTTTCCTTCTCTGGAGGCTTTCAGAACCCACCTGGGCAGGTTCCTGTGCAATCTGATCTAGGTGAACCAGCTTTAGCAGGGGGATGGGCTAAATGATCCCCAGAGCACCCTTCTGTGCAGAAAATGCCATGGCCAGAGGTCAAAGTTCCAATAGGAGACAGAGGAGTCCTGTAAAATATACTTTATTCCAATAAAGGGAGAGTCTACAGGCATATCCCAGTGGGGTGTCTCAGTTTTTCTGGGGGACGCAGCCCCCTTTTTATCCTAATTTCCCGGCTGCAAATTTCCTCCTCCTTGCCACATTGGCGGAGGTTCTCAGAGTGTACAGACTGCCTGGTACACCTACTACAGATCCCCCTCAACATGTACCCCCCTTCTCATCATACATCATATGTCTCATTAACTTCATTTTATGCCTCCCCTGGGAGGAGAAGTTACTATTTATAAGTTCATTAATCATTCGTACTAGTTGCTAAAGTTTAGAGGTTTAGGCTATGTTAATTTCTTGAGGTATATATCTAGTTTTGTTTAAGTTCATTCAAGTCCTGAGGTTCTTCTTGCTTGTTTTTTTTTGTATGTAAAGTGGCCAGATTATCACCTTGGAGCACCAGTGGTTGTGTCTCTCCACAAAGTGTTTCCCCACTACTCCCTGCTGTGAAGATCCATTCCCCCTCTTTGTTCTGTCACTTCCGATGTCTACCATACTGTGATTCTATGATATTTGTTTAAAATTTGGAATTGGGAAAGTATTACAAAGTTGTTTTTTTCACAGATTTGTTAAGGTAATAATTCAGAATTCTGAATAGACTTCTGAAACTCTGCCCTCTGAAAGCCTTTCCATATGGCAATTATCCTGCTATTAAAAAAAATTTTGCAAGATTTCAGTTATGATGGCAAAAACACCATCATGTAAGCTTATACTGCTTTTATGCACACGTGTTTCTCCATTACATTCAGTAGAACTGCTTTTATAGTTAAATTTGCTTTGCAGTCTGATATGGATGAAGGTAAATGTCAGTGAATGATAGATACATCCCAGATTTGAAAGCTAAAATCTTGAGCTATAGAGAGTTTCTTACCTGTTTCCTTCTGTATATCTACCAAATGTATGATGAGCAGAAATGGAAATTTTGTAGAGAAAAAGTCTTTCTTCTGTTTCATCAAAACAAGAATTCAAAACAGAGTTAAGTCCTGGATATGTTAAATTTAATCCAACTTGATTGCAACAATAATTTCCATTGAAAAGTGACTTAGATCTATCCCCTCATAGTTTTTACTTAAAGTCTCACTATGAAAGTCACAAAAATGAATTTGGAGCGAACTGATTTTGGATTTGTACTACCCTATGCTCAACAGTAAAATTTATTTCCATTTAAAATGCTGTGTCCTTTGAAAATTTATTGTTAACTAATTGTTTTTTTATTACAAAATTCAATATAAGAGTTATTAGTTTATCACCAATTTTCAAAGAAATATCAAGAAAATTAATGAGTAAATGGTTTGTGACACCGGAGATCACACAGAGATTAAATAAAGAAGTGATTATGTTTAACTTCAGTCCAGTAAAGCACACAGGTAAATGAAAACTGTCTCTATAATCAGCAAGATGTGGATATTCCTAAAGAAATTAAGATTTACACACTCACATAGATCATAGTCCATGATCTTATTTAATTTCTACTGGACATAAGGATTGCATGAGCATGTATAACTTTCTTAAATTGGGTTATCACCACACAAATGACATGTTTCAGGCATTTAAGGAAGTGAAGTTTACTACTGAGTGATAAGGCTGACTGGAGGCTGTGAGGCTCAGTACAAAGTACAGTCTGCCCTCATTTAAAGTGGATCACTGTCTCCAGCATGAACATGGGCTGTCAGTACCCAGATTGTTGCTCAGTTCTGTTGCTTCCTGCAACTGCTTGAGCTGTTTGCATAGATGTTTGTGTGTGTTTGTATGTTTGCATTTTTATCACAAGCATCGAGCTGTGTTCGTACATCCAGGTTTAAGGAAAAAACATAATCTTTGGTGGGACCTAAAATCAAATTAATTTAGCTGCTGGAACAGTACTTAAAGGATGCTTTTCTTTGGGCTTGTTTAATGAGCAGCTGCTTCCTATTAAGGAAAGGGTAGATCCCCTTTTTTACATTTTACAAAGGAAACAAGATTAATTAAAGCAATTAATCTACAGGGTAATAGTAGCTTTTGGAATTTTCCACATCCCTCCAAGTTTGCAAGTCAGGTTTTGTGCTCCCAAACATATGCTCTCTCTCTTTGTCATTATTTTCAAAGCAAAACTCGAGTGAATTTTTATTGCTCGCTCTGCCAAGAGAAGGATACACAAAAGAATAAGTTGAGCAAATCATATTAACAGACATGGTCTTGCATAAAAATAAGAATATCGTACTCTTAGAGTCATATTTTAGTCAGACTGGTAATTTAAAGTTGTAAAAGAAGTAAGTTCATTGCCTGTAGAGCTGAACTGACGTTTCCTTTTATTTGAACACCTCAGCCAAGTTCTTGTGAAAAGCAGTCTTGTTATCTTTTGAGCCGACAAAACAGGCCGTGAGGCTTGCATCTACTTTATATTTAGTTGTTCTTTAGAAATGAGATTCTTTCTAATAAATCATCTTCAATAATTATGAAAAGCTAATACATTTGGGGTTTAGTTGTTTGTGATTGTTTTTATTTTTTTTTTTTTTTTTTTTTATTGCCCCAGTACAGCTGATTGGACCAGTTGTTGCTGTGATAGTTATATGTTTTTTTTCTACATATTTATACTACATTTTCTTTCTTGCATTTTGTCACCCTTAACTACGACTGGTAGTTTGGTTAGAAACTTCTATGTGTCCATTTTAAAAGGACTATGCCAAATGGAGAGGATTACCTCCAGAAAAGCAGGGAAAGCAACAAGATCTTCCTCAGGAATGAAGACCTTTCTGGCAGGTGAAGCTTTAGACAAGTAGAACTTGAGCTTGACATAGTGCCTGCTGAGTAAAAAAGTTTGTGGATAGTGTTATGCCATTATAAGCATAGAATTGTAGAATCACTGTGGTTGGAAAGGACCTCTAGGATCATCAAGACCAACCTTCATCCCAGCATTTCCCTAACCACTAGACCATAGCCTCAAGTACTACAGCTACTCATTTTTTAAACACCTCCAGGGATGGTGACTCCACCACCTCCCTGGGCAGCCTGTTCCTGTGCCTAACGACTCTCTCAGTAAATAAATTCTTCCGAATATTCAATCAAAACCTAAAAATAATATATAATAATTACCATCCTAATGAACCTAATATATAAGGACCCTTTCCAGCTTTAAAAAGCAGCGTTAACTATGTAATGTTCATTCCTATGAAAAAAGTGTGAATTTTAAGTGCTGTTGACGTGATCAGAAGGTGCAGCCTTCATCAACAGCTGAATAAGATCCAGTGTTGAAAGATCCCGAAGTCTTGTGAAGGATCACTTATCAATACAAGCACATAATTTTCTTAGATCTTTTAAATAGCAAGTTTGATAATTTGCATTAATACCGTTGAGGCTACAATTCAACAGATTTGGTTTTCATATCTAACAGGTGCTATTTGGACAGGTTGGAATGGAGCAGAGCAGGGACCTTGGAGACAGAGGACCTCAGGAGGTCCTATTCAAGCTTTAGGCCACAGCAAGGCAAAAAATATTATCAAAACCAAGCCTCAGGCCAGAGAGAGACAATAGATTCTCTTATACCCTCTTCACAGCAGCTTTCTACTCCTCTCAAGGGTGTTAGGGTGTGGATGGGAAGAGGATAATTACACAGTGCTCACATTATATGACCACGCTCTCAAAGGTATCACCACTCAGTGTTTAATCAGAAAAATTATAGTTCCTTGGTCTCCTTGTCCTGGGCAGGTCTCACAGGCTCTTTTGGAACTAGAGACTGTCTGGGGGGAATACTGAGAAGGCAAGTGAATGGAGAATAGATGCAAACCTATCTTTTATGGGACCTTGCTTAAGGATGGAAATTTTTTAAGAGAGATCATGTTGTTTCTCTAGGCTCACTAGTACCAGCCCTTCCCCTCACTACTATAAACAAGGGATGAGAAGTTGTCAAAACTTCAATTTGCTATAATAGTAAACTGGTGTGATTTGATTTGCATTCTGACTCCAAAATTATGCTGTTCCTAGGACCCTCAAATGTGTGATAAATTTTGTGAAGTGTTGTTAAATAGCCATTAATATTGTTAAAAAAACAACCAACTAAACCAACCAACCAACCAACAACAACTTTCTGTATTTATTTAATGGGAGAAGAAAGCTCTCAGTAGTCCTTAGCAGTCCCCTAGACAAACAAAACTAAACTGGAATGGAGGCACAGAGAATGCTTCCTGTTTCAAAGGATTTTCTATTTCCTCCTCTCCTTCTTTCTTTTCTATTGTTCTGCCTGATTTTCACTGTTCTCTGTAATATCATTTCCTTAAGGTCAATCTGTTGTTACTTAGGAGTGTGATAGAGATATCAGACTGAGTCATGCAATATTTGCCAACTCCACACCTTTCAGCATTCTGCTGCAGAGAGTAGATGTAAAATAGCTCTTTGTGATAACTACTGCTTCCTAAATAAAAGTTGTTTTTTAAAAGAAAATGAGTAAGGAAAGGAGTTTGAAAGAGAAAATTACTTTTTAATGAGTTTTCCTGGGGTTTTCATAAGCCTTCAATGAAACTGAAGCTGTCTAGGTCCATCAGCATTCACAAATAATGCCTTGATAACAAATGTTTGTAAGTCTAAGAGAGAGAAGCAGGAGAAGAAATTCAACAAACAAGCATATTTGAAATCCACTGAGGATGCAGAAAAAAAATCAATTAAAAAAAAATTGTCTGCTTAAAGATTCTGATACATTACTGAAAATATGTTTTTTACTTCACAAATAGAATTTTACTGTAATCACATACAAAAAAACCCCCAAACCTTAACTGGAGATGAAAAGACTACATAAAACCTACTGTGTGTGAAACGTGCCTAATGTGGGCCATTATGTAAGACATTAACCTTAATTCTCTTTGCAGCATTCTTGTACTTCTTTAACAATTTCTAACAACTACCAAAAAGATCTGTACTGCAGCCCAAACACTCAAGAGAGACATCCTGACATTGGTTGCACATGTGGTAAGGTACTTGTTAGTTCTAAAGGTTTCCTTTTGGCTGTTATTATGAAACTATTAGAAACAAAGTATGTTATACTTTTGATATGAGACAATGCTGCAGAGCTGCTACTGAACAAACTAAAGCTCTGGCTAGATACATAGGCATGTGTTTACATTTGCCACCTTATTCTGCAAAGCAAATTTTGTTAACTAAATCCAAATAGAATCTTTTATTTGTGTTGGTGGTTTGTTTGTTTTTTGGTTTTTTTTTTTTTCCTTCCTTACAGATTTTCCCTTGTGATCATTGCTCAGTTTTTTTCTCCTCCCTGACATATTGAAGGCATGTGCCAGGGGCGCAGCTTTCCAGGCTATCCACACTCTGCTATTTTACGTGGTTTGTCAGCACTTGGAGTGGTTCTTTTTCACTTTTTGGGAAGGGGAGCAAGAGGAATAACTCTACATAAGAAGTAACCGTCTTCAAACTGCAAGAATTTTGGTATCATGAGAGGAAAAATATTGACTTAATGCTTCAGTCTGCAGCTCTGTCTTGTTAAGACTTTTTTGAAACTGAGAGAAATTCTTTGAAAATACGCAAGTTCTGAGTACCTACATTATTATTTCCATAAAAATAATTACTATAATAACTAATGATTTGTCCAAAAGGTCATTTGCCCATCTTGGGTGACTTGTCCCTCAATGTAGCTGTAGATCTCATCTAATAATTCCCATCTTTAGCTAAACAGCTTGAAACTAATCTATAGGTTCCAACTGAAATGCAATATGCCTTTCAGAAAAAAGATACACAGGCTTCTCCAGCTCGCTGTCTGTTCACCACAAGCTTCAGGAGTCTCTCCCAGGTGTTGACTAACTCAGTTAACTGCAGTGCATTTCCAGTTTTAATGGTTTTTAGTTTCATTTGCCTAGGCCAGTAAATTTTGCCATGTTGGTTGAAATGGTGATAAGGATTTTCTTCTCTAAGCACCAAGTGTAGAACTTGTCCACTCTCTTCCAATCTTTGTTCTCTAAAAGTTTGACTTCTAAATTATATTACTTGCACAGCCTCCTTTTCTAGCTTGTAAAAAGACATACACAGTTTATTTGATCAGTCTTAGGTACCTAAACTGGGTGTAAATTAAGAGAAAGAGGCTATTGCAAGACTCTTCCTCCTCAATTAGCTGTGGAGAAAACATGGATAGCTGGAGGGCATCTCAAAGTGGCTGGGGTGAATGGACAAAGTGGTCACGAGTCAGAGTCATCTCCTTCTCTTTGAAAAGCTGTACCATGTGAATTTCCTTGTTCTTTCACTGTGTGACAGTTCTTGTGGGTTTTCTCTGAATCGTACTTTGCCTTGGAAGACCACTATGAAAAGCAACAAGCAGCAACTTCTCAAGCAGCAGCAGAGCTTTCTTTCCCACAGGGAGAGCTCTCTCCTCCGCTAGCAACCCCTTTTCTTTTCCTGAAACTTTTAAGGGTATATTTTTTTTAAGAGACGGCTACTCTCTGATGTATTTTGTCAGAACTGGCCAATGAGCTAGTAGTCCTTTGTCAAGCACACAAGTGTACGTGTGCATATGTGCACACACCCACATGCATGTGCATCTCCTCCATCCTGCCCCTGCACATACAAGTGAAGTAAGCTTGACTTCCCCATTTAGCAATTTCGGATGAAGAGTGCAAGTAAATATTTTGGGGTAAAAATAAGTTCATGTTCTTGCTTTCACTGAGCAGATGAGAAACATGAAATGACTGAGTGGTAACAGGAAAGCTCTCTGCTTTTCAGAGTTTGAAAGTTGATTCGTAAGTCACACTGATTTAGATAAAAGTGCCCCGTGAGGTGCCTTCTACAATTGCTTCCCTTTAACTGATTCTTTCTTTTTAACTGATCTTTTCATATTAGTTGCTTCACTGGCTTCTGTCTACCACACCTGTCTCATTGTTGTTAATGACCACTGAAGACTACAGGGATTTGCTCTCAGCAACACTAAGTTTGTATGTAGTTGTCCTGAAAAAATCTATTCTGATAAGAGAGTGGAATTTCTGCCCTAAACCAGGGAAGACTAAGAAGAACAATTCTGTTTTTCTGAATAGAATACTCTTTCCACAACAGGAAACTAAATGCAGTGTTTGGCTTTCCATGCATAACTCAAAAATAGCTTTCTGCAATACTTTAAGTTAGGTTTCACCAGCCAAGCAATCCTTGGACAGAAGACTTCTCAGGATGTGGTGGGGATGACCACACAGTGACATCTTGCTTCAGTAAGCACCAAAGTACAAGCATTTGCTTAATAAATATAGTATGATGGTCCTGAAACTTGAGGATGTTAAAAATCCTAGTTTTCTTTATGTAAGAGTAAGCTTTTAAAACACAGTGATGAAATTATACCTTGGGAAATTAAACTTCCTATAGATTTTCTGCCTGATAAAAGAATCTTCAATGTCCCATCCTAAACTATTGTATGATATTGGATGTTGATTAAAAGTTGTCAGGTTCCTTATCTGTAAGAAGCGACATTTCAGTGGTGACATATTATATGTGTGAAGGTAAGTAAAGCATTTGGGAATTCTTCTGTGTTACTTGCTAGGATTTTGTTGCTGTAGCAACATTGTTTTGTAGTGGCTGTGAAGCTTCTGGGGTTTGTTAATAAAAGAACACACAGACATAAGAATAGAAAGACTTGACAAGAGAAGTAAAATAAAACTGGCACTTGTACACTTGTAGAACAATTACTGGAGAGCAAGTACTTTTATATATTTTTAAACTTTTTTTTTCATTTTTTTTCTCTTCTGTGTTCTTCTAAATGATTCTAATCTGTTAGCTCCATATATCCTGTATTAAAAATTGCTTATTCATATATAATTACATATTTACTTGCCCCTCCCCACACTTTACCAATATACATGTTACTGTAATATGGGTATTTAATGGAGCTATGTCTATTCACATCATATGAAATTCTCACCCAGCACCTGCACCCTTTTAGGATACTATAATCTTAAAAAAAGTTTATGAAATACCTATAACAGAGTAAATAATGTAAAAAAACTGCTGTGAATATTCTTTATTATTCTGAAGATTTTTTTAAAGTTTTTGGGCAGTTGGCACCACTTTCTTGTGTTTTTTCCAAAGGCTGTATTGTACCAAGAAAAAAAATATGTAAGATGAAATTCATGGATTCATGCTGGGAAGATTCACACTGAAGTTGTTTTATTAATATTCAGTACTGTACTTTGTACAAAATTCCACTGACTGTGTTAGGGAAATTCATTATATGAAATATAGAACATCACGGTTATCAAAATATATCCCTAATTTAGCATAATCAAATAAATAAGGCGAATTAATTATAAAGCCCTTGCTTTTTGCAAGTATTCAAAAAGAAATATGGTGAAGAACAAGTTCTTTCTAGGCAGGATTTTTAGACCTGCAGCTACTTCTACCCACGTCAGTAAATCCTTGCCAGGGAAAGTAAATGTTTCACAGAGTTGATAAACACTGGTTAATAAGTTATTTGGAAGTCAATTTGTATTTATCCAGGTTCTGCCTGTTAATACACATTGTGGATTATTTCAGCTTTTAACTCCTTCACATTTCTCTGGGGTTTATCACTGAGTTTTTCAAAAGAAGGGTGGTGAAATGCTCTAGCTGAAAACCAAAACAGATTGGAAAAAGAAAAATTCAACAACTCTGGAAAGCTCATTTGAAATTTATGAGAGATTTGAATATCTGAACTTGCTGGTTCACAAAGGAAGAAAGTAGGAGGCTGTGAGTCAAAAAGTTTCCTGTGGTTCTTCCTTTGTAGGGAGCCACAAAGGAAGGAACTCTGCACTCAAGCAGCTTTGTAAATCTCCTCAGTCTGTGCAGACATCCAGACTGTTGTCAGGATGGTGGGGTAGCTTGGGAAAGCTTTCTGGGCAATAACTTGCCTTGGCCTTAGGTCTGTTCACACATCCACAGTGTAAGGACCATGTCCACTGGCCTGCAGCTTCAAGCAAACAGAACAGTTTTGGTACACTGTAATGTTCTAATAAATTGTAAGACCTTTTCTCACAGGATGCAGAGTTTGACAGTCTCTTTCAGTATTTGCTGTACTGCAAATACTGAAGTAGTTCAGTACCGTAACTGTTTTCAGGAGGTAACTATATATAACGTATCCAAGCCAGTTTTGTATAACCCGGGGGATCTCCATTTCCATAATGTGGACTATATCCAAACAGAAGGAGTCCTTTTCAATGGCAAATACCACATTTGGTTTAATGGGTAAATAACCATCCTACAACAGCATTTTTTTTTGCAAGGAGTTTGTATATCTTTTAATGAGAATAGTCTAAAACCAGGCAATAAAACCTACAACGAGGCAATCCAACAGACAGTTTCCTATGGAATACAGAAGTGTTGACTCCTGTGTGAATTGTTCATGGTCTGTAGACCATGAATCATTGCATTCTTCATAAAAATAGACCTTGGAAACCTACATATCTGAATAGAATTCAGATATGCAAATAAGGACTGTATGTAGGGTTTAAATGCAAATGGATATAGAAGAGTACACTTCTGAATTTGGAATAAATCAGAGATCAGTGAACTGATACCTGGAAGGCTAGTGATGTTCAAGCTTTATGCAGTGATTAATTCAAAGGAAACCAGTAGCAGCCTGAGGCTCGAATGGGTGTTTTTAACTTAAGCAAATTAATTCATTAAATTAACAAATGATTAGGCTACAACAATAGACCTGAGAGGAAATGAAGACATGATTATGTGGGTCAACATAGCACTGGCTAAGAAAAAGCACAACACAGTTGGCTGTTCAGAGATGACAGGCTGGAGGATTTCTGACCTGGAAGGTGTATACAACAATTGAGAGATTAATTTAACAATAAGAGTCATATTGTTTTTCCATGGCCTTGAACTTTGTTCTTTTAAGCAATCAAAATTTGGCAGAAATTTTTAACGGTGCTCATAGGCACCTGTTATATTTCTTAATGCTTCTACTAAAAGAAAACTTTTACTACATCTATTAAAGTGTTTACAGTTTTTTCACTTTTGTATAACTACACCTATCCCATCAGAAAAATTTCTAGACTGTCAGGTGCTGTCACAGTTAGTGACAGGAATTCTAAGTAGGATTCAGTAATTGGTTGGGTTTTTTTTTTTTTTTTTTTTTTTTTTTTTTTTTTTTTTTTTTAATTTAAAGCTCTATAAGGACAGCTGAAATCTTTTGTTAAAGGAGCAATGTAGATGAAAACCAAGCATTACAGGAAAAAGTACTGTTGGCAATATTGGAGATTTTGAAGTACTAGATTCAAATTATTAATTTGAGTTTACATCTCATGCTACCTTATTTTCACGGAAGACTTCAAAATTAGTTTTCAACAAACTGAGCTATTAAGATCAGCCTTGTATCATATGATGAGGGCATAGAAAATCACAAGCACGAAAAGGGGAAGTGTAGAGCTGCTGTAGGATTAGCCACTTCCTCTTTGACATTTTGTGCATACATCTGAATAATGATTGCAAATCCTGCTACTTCCCACGGAAAACTAAAACAAAATTTAAAAGACTACTTTTCTTCACTATTCTGGGGTCTAGAATGATAATTTGCCACATGTTCAATGTTAAACAAGTCAATAAATCAAGATGCCAGGAAATTTTTTTTTCCTATGCTCATTTTGGAGGACAATAGGTGAAACCTGTCTTCATAACATGTAAATTATTAATGTTTTAGGCATTTTCATGATGCCTAAGATCTCACCTGCCTCTTCATAATATAAGTGGTATACTATGGTTTTGAGTCCTTGTCTCCTGAAAAGACCCTTCCTGGTGATGACATTGTCGCTCACACTGCTCTCAACTATTTTTGCCTTGTCCCCACCAATGTTACAAGTCGTGAAAAGTTGGTACCTGTGGATTTAGTACTCTGTTCACAGACATCTATGTTACATCACTGATGATGTTAATTTAGAATAGTGGCAAATACTGAGGGATATCCCTACTGATGATATGCACTAAGAAAACATCTTCACTGCTTGTTGCATCTGAAGATGGTAACAATAGCCAAAAATCAGCAAGAAATCTCCCAGCAACTTCAAGAGCAAAGATAAAAGGTGCTGAACTACCACTGGACTATTAGTCTCCTAATCCAGGGTTCTCCAATACAGTCAAAACAGGGCAACTACCCTTGCCTGTTTCATATTCTGTGCAGAGATAATTTTTCTCTCCTGATCTCTTAATCTAGTTCTTACCAGTTCTTATCATACTTTCTTTCACTGCAAAAAAAAAAAAAAAAACCACAAACCACAGATAAATATAGATCAGACTTAGCAGTATACTTATACATATCACATAGCAATATACTTAAATAGACAGATTAAAATAATGTCATCTATAGCTGTCGATTTGTCAACGTCTTTTTCATTCTGAGAAACAGAGACGAAAAGTTAAAAAATACCAACATATTTAAACTCTGTCATTCCTAGCATTATTCTTTCTGCGTGTACTTCTCTGTCTTGCATAGCAATAAATAGAAAAGGAACTCTCCCAGCAAAAGAGAATTTACAAATTTTCAAATGATGTTGACTGTGAGTGGGCAGACCATGACAAAATGTTTGCACTTCATCAAATCTAACTAGTTTGCCACTACATATTTATGCTATAAACTGTGAACTGGAGTTAGTCTGTGGGAGACTAACCCAAATGAAACATCAGAAAGCAAAAAGACAACTGATTTGCAGGTATGAGATAGGGCAGGATTTACTAGCTCCCAGTTCTGTTCATTTAATAGAAAAAGTTTTAAAGAATCCATTTCCATCATTATTTAAACAGAATCCTAATTTACTCTGAGAATTAGTTGCATTTATTCTAGAAATACAATCTGTGATATAATGTCTTTAATATTTATCCTTGTTGAAACAGAATCATCCTGCCTGGCTCAGTTACAGGTTGTGAGGCTGAAACTGTACGTGTAGGGAAGTGTGTGTATTCCACAGCGGTGGTTATTCCTCAGTTCAGGACTGATGTATGTTATGATCTTTAGACAGAAGTATCTTCAGAAATGTTACTTGGTTAAAAGTAGCAGTGTCATTGCTTCACGTGCTGATAATAAAGTCATTCATGGTAACAGTAGTGCAAAACTTTCAAAATTTTCCAGTGCAGCAGGTTTAAGACTTCAAAATGCAAAGCATAGACCCTTTATTTGTAAATCATTGTCTATTATTGACATAGAGATAACCTACAGAAACATGTCCATAGAATTTACTGTGTGATTTTGCAGCAGTCATGCAGAAAAATGCTGATTGTTTAAAAATATATTTATTGATTGTTGTGATATAATACTGTGTAGACTGTTAGTTTGATAACTTTAATGTATTTTAAAGAAAAATTCAGAATTCCAGAGGTGATTTCAAACATGGATTTATCAACATAAAGGATCAGACAGAAATTTATTCCTTCACTTATAACACCCTTGCTGGCTTTCAGTTTCTCAGAAGTCAACATTTTTTAGGCCATACTAGTTTTGGGCTTGCAAGACAGGAAAGACACTGACAAGCTGGAACAGCTGATCAGAGGGTTCCCAAGGTGTTTCAGGCTGGACCACTTGCCTTGTAAGGAAAGGCTGCAGGAGCTGGGCTTATTTACCTTGTAGAAGTCATGGCTTGGGTGAGGGCTCACAGAAGCCCTGAACACCTACAGGGAGGGATCAAGGAATGAGAGCCAGGCTCTTCACAGCTATGCATGGTGGGATGATATGAGACTATGGGCAGAAGCTAAGAGAGATTTAGACTGGAAATAAGGAGAACCTTTCACCCTGGGGACAGCTGGGCAGAGGTGCAGGTGCCCAGGAAGGCTGTGCTGGCTCCATCCTTGAATGTTTCCAAGCCCTGCTAGGCCATGGTCCTGAGCACCCTTGTCTGAACTCAGAGCTGCTCCTGCCTGAATAGGAGGCTGTGCTGGAGACCTCCTGACCTCCCTTCCCACTTGGGTGAAGCTGTGATCTTGTCAACTGTCAGAAGGAGACTGTGCACCCATATAGACATGTGAGGCAACAAGCCAAACCACACAGACAGATCCTATATCCCACTATTCCTAGGAAAGTCTGAATGAAATTCTAATATCACTTAGGTCAATAGCAAAATTTCCAGTGATTTTGCCAGCACATGACCCATTTTATTTTGTCATTCAGTGTGGCGAAAGGATACTGGAGTTTTGTCATCAGCTTCAGAGAGGCCATGTCACACCAGATGAATAAGGGTGTCTAGCCCTGTGCTGATCCGGGGTCTGGAGCAGCTGGAATCTGCACTCACCACCTAGCTGAGTATTAAAGTGAAGTGGACTGAGTCCAGACAGAAGAGTTAAAGCGACACTGAATATTTAGATGGATTCTTTTTTTCACGTCTACCTAATCTGAAGTTAGACACAGCTCACTTTTCCTAGGAAGCAAGTATGTGTGACCCATACTCAGTTTCCAAAGTTACGCATGTACAATATAGACATACATACATTTGTCTAAAACGTGTGGTTGCCAGTCAATGCAACTGATGCAATTTTACCTGCTAACACACGGTTAGACATAATCTTGTTTCCCTAACTAGCTCCAGTCAGTGCTCATGCAGATTAAATTAATAGCTTCTTGCATTTCTGTAGGCATATATGAGATTTGGGTCTGTGTCTGAAGTTTCCTCTGCTTCTCACTTAGAGAAAGTTAAAGTACAATGTATTTGAGATCTAAATACTTACATCACCTGAACTATTTATTGCTCTAGAACAATAAATAAGTTAGATAGTTCTGCGTTTGTTATCCAGCCCATTCCCTGATGTGTGCTGATATACACCAGACTCAGTCACACACTACACTTCTGTGCTCAGTCTCTTGGAACACGACTTTTTTTTTTTTTTGTCTGGGAAGGCTAATTAAAAGGCAAAGACATTAGATCAATCAAACATAAGGAAAAATTGTTGTAACCATGTTGAGAATGGTAAGTCTGCCTGTTGGCTTTTTAGTCTTTGGGAAATGGCTCGGGGCAAGAGCTTCCTTCTTAAGTTTTTTACCTTAGCTGGATCTCTTTCCATAGCCCAACTGGACATGTGTGTCTTTTGCTACCCTGTTTTCAATTACATAATTTGATTTAAACGTTGTTGCACCAGAATTAGTGACATACAAACTTGGCCTTTAATAAAAATCTGTTGCAGAGACAAAACATTTGTTACATGTCATTGTATTACGTAATGAGCCACTTATGAAAGAACTCCAATAAATTTTACATTGAGTTGGCAAAAATCTATGGCCAATGAAAACTGCAGAATAACTTGTAGGTGCATCAGTAAAAGAACCTTCTTTTTGATGTCATGTGGTGTAAAAATTCTTACTTTTCTGAACTCCAAGAGGAGCTCTGTTTTGTATTGTCTTAGACATAAAGCTTTAACTTTAGGTGTAATGAGAGGTTTGAGTGTCAAAACTGCCTGTTAGGGCAGTAAACCTTAGTTTCAAATGGAGTTAAAACATGAATTTAAAACATACCACATTCTAGTTAAAAAAACAAACAAACAAACAAAAAGAAACAGAAGTCAAAGAAAAAATATCTACTTTTCAACATGTCTCTGTAATTAAAGTTAACTTTACTTTTCTGGTCTCTGTATTGCTAAAACAGGCTCTTTAGTCCCACACCCCTGTTTACAGTTCCTGCGTGTCCTTTGTTCTGCCAATAGGTTTTTGAAGATAATTACAGGACTGGCATGCTTATTGCTTCTCATGAATAAAGACCAGTTGCTGCCTAGAAAAGATATATCTGGCCAAACAGCTATCAAGTGGTGAGGGTTTGGCTTGCCTCATCTGTGTTTTTGGCTTAGATCTACTTTGACTTCTAAACACAGAGCACTCCCATAAACAAGGCAAAAGAATTGAATATATTTACAGTTCTTCCATTGCTCCGCAGAAAGTTCACCAAGATGCTACCAGAGGTTAAAAATAAATGAAAATGTGTAGCCTTTCCCAAAAACAATGAATATGATTTTAAACATTGCAATATGCGGATTTTTTTTATCGCATTAGTGCTTCTCCAAAATACAGATTCAGGATATCAGTATTTGAATTCTCATCTCTGTTTCTTTCAAGGATTGAGGGATTTGTGGATATGGATGAGAACCAAACTCTACTTAAAAGGATCTAAAAGTACCCACTGGCTTCAATAGGATTTGAATTTGGGCCTTGGTGCCTGTAGCTGGAGTACCAGAAAATTTCCAGGGGCAACTGGAATGGTCACTCTACTACCACCACAGCCAGAAAGCTGGCACCCACCTAGCTAGAGTATTTTGACTTCTTTCATTACAAAACACAATGCAATATTCATGCTGAGGGTCTGCAGCATTCTGTTCTTTAATAATGAAGTTCAAGTTTATGTGTGTAGAGGCAGCTCAAAAGCAATACTGTGCAGCTTGCCAGTGAGTCTCAGGTAGACCACTGAAAGGGATGAGGAGCCTGGGTGGGACTGACGAAAGGGGCCAGAGACATCCCCCAGTCCTGAATTTATCTACCACACACAGCCCTGCCATGATGTGATGCCAAGAAGGTTTCTGTAATCACCTGTCACTATGAAACTTCTGGATGGGTGCAAATTTCAGCCTGAGAACTGTGAACTTTTTCATCATAACGATGAAGTAGAGAGGAAGCTTTCCTTGGTAAATGTGTTTTGCCGGTGCATGTGTTGCCTCGGCTGCCAGAACAGGATGATAAATGAAGCCATTGCCAACTAAAAATTTGCACAAAATTTTGTAAAATATTTCTATGCTATGTCCTTTACTTTATACAGCAAAGCTGTATTTTGTGTTTTGTTTGGTTTTCTTTATAATCATAGACTGCAAAGACTCATGCTTGTAGTTTATTCCTCAGGCCATGATTTTACCCTTTTTTTCCACTAAAGAATCTGCAGGCATTTTCTTTTATAGGTGCCAGGGCATATTTTCAACTGAAATACATTTTATTCTGAGAGATAAGACAGGTTGCACACAGTAACATCACACAGTAGCCTTAACTGGGCTGGGGGAAAGATCATCTGACATTTAAAGACTTCTGTTCCTCTGTGGGCTGTGGTAGACATGGGTCTGGTACAGTGTTTTCCTACTTTTTCAGGTCAGAAGGGTTAGATTATTACTCAAATCTAAAGCAACGAAGTAAATATTGCAAATTACTACCTTGCTGAAGTTTAGTTTGAGTGGGAAGATGGTGAATATACTCAGAACACATATTGCTTGACATGCTCTGGCCTCATTACTCACCCACAAGACCCATGAATCACAGGCAGTTACAAAAACTGTCTCAGGGAACAAGTTAATTTTAAATAGTCTCTTTTTTTCAGGACTTTGCTGAACTGAAGCCAGGAGTATTAGCTGCAGGATATTAATAGGACACAATTATATATATATATATAAAAATA
>NW_008594161.1:25358-64179 GCF_000691845.1 Merops nubicus | reverse complement strand
ACCTAAAGGGATTCTATGATTCTATGATTCATTGGTGTTACTTTAACTCTCAGCTTTTTTACTCTCATAAAACTCCTAAAATTCTACCTGCTAAGTCTTTCTCAGAATTAAATGTATTGTAAGATGTACTAATGCTTCTTTTTTATATTTGATTTTGATAGTCTAAAAATTCAGCTGCCCATCATATCAGTCATGAAGTCATACTTTGGTCTGTGGTCTTGCCAAGTGTCAGAGCCATCTAGTATTGAGCTTGATCAGTATTAAGATAAAGGACCTGTAAGAAAACTATGGGATGTGAACTGAATTGGTATTGATAATTCAGTAGGTGGCATTCTTTCCTCTAACAATGCTAACATAGGGCTGAGCTTGTAGCTAAAAAATTCTTAGGTATATGATTAAAAATAAGTTACCTATACCTTTATTGGTAGAAAATCCTCTAAGCCACTACATGAAAGTACCGTAACAATGAGCAAGAAAAAAATGTGACAGACCACAAAGAATGTAACAGTAGAGGCTCCAAATTATAATTTGGAGAACTGATAAAACACGATCCTGAAGACACTGGTTACTGGATGAAATTATGGGCCATGTCAGTGGGATGTTGAAGAAGTTATACTTTACGTGATAATATTTTGGAAGAGAATTATGATGGGCTCTGCAATGTACCTAAGAGTTTACAAATATTGGAAAAGAAGAAAAGCATGCCTGCTGAACATTACCTGAATTATTTTTGCCGTGTAAGTAGAATTCACAGTGGCGTAAGAGCTGAAAATAAAAATATCTGTGGTTAATTGCAATAATTTCTAATGCATGAAAATTGCTTTTCCTTTGTTATAGAATGATGTGGTGGGATTTTGTAGAAATCACTGTAACTTGAAAGTTACATAAATGCCAGTTAAATTTAAATAGAGATGTAAGCTGACATCAGGGTCAGAGGAGATCATCTGGTGTTTTAATGTACTTGGGTTATGTGGTGAATAAGGGCAAAGAAGTCAGCTTGCTGTCTTTGAGCTGAAACGTGTATAACTCCACAGCAAAACACATGCCTTTATTTCTCATTTCCCTTTATCATCATATTACTCAGTGCCCACTACAACATTTCCTTCCCTGCTTTGTTATGCCAAATTATTTTCAGTGTAATGAAGATTAAACTTCTATAATAAAGATCAAGATTACTTTAGATCTGCAAACAACATTTTTTCACTTGTTCTTGGTTCTGGGATACATATAAATAACCCAATATGGAAGATGCTTTCCACAATCATTAAAAGAAAAAAATCCAACTAACCAAAAGAAATTGGTAGGTACCTAAGTCATGCAGAGTTGAGGTTGCTCTTAAGATAATCACAAACATTTGAAAAGATTATAATGAGAAAACCTTCTAATTCTAACAAGAATTATTTTTTATCATTATTTTCTCTTTCTTGAGAAAACCTTATAATAATAATCTTCAAGAAATGGGCTTGAGAAAAACTTTTCTAGGAACAGCAAACCAGAGAGCATCTTTACTGAATGGAAAATAGCATAGCCCATCTCTCAGCTGTGCAGTCAACAGTCCTGAATCCAGACATTTTGGCAACCATACAGTATGCAAACAAACATAAACTTTGTAAACACACGATTAGGCAGAACTCTTTTACAGGATCCCATGTTTAGGATGGTCATAAGAACCTCAAACAAAGAATTAATGCATTTGTATATACAATCCACTCAGTGACAGATTATGAAATTGTCACAGATAAACCCTCCAAAAAAGATTCATGTGGTGATGAAATACTATCTATAGTATTAGAAATATGTACCAAACCTATTCTTAGCAAACATTCCAATATATCATTTTCAAATTGCACCATACTTAGTCTCCAGAATAAATGTCTACTGCTTCAGACAACCGAATTCCCTCTGTCTTACAGATGAAAATAAAGAAAAAGTAGGAAAAAATCTGGTGGCATTCTGTCTCTATTAGCACATTGCCTTTATCAAGGTAAAGACCAGTTTTAGACATTAAGTTCAGAGTTTTGAAGAATGCTTAAAAAATAATATATTGATTTTAAATTAAATATCTCTTTCTTTCTTAAATTTATTTTGCCTTAAAGTAGGATTTAATTTAAAATTAGAATCAAATTTAATATCAACACAAAAAGTATATGGTTGAAACAATATCAAAACAAAATAATTTGTGTAGGTTAAATAAAAATTAATTACATTTGAAATTAATTTAAAAATGGTTGAAGTAAAAAAAAATACTTCAGGTTGAACCAAAGTGAATTTGTGAGTTTTTAATTATCTTTACTTATGGCCAAACCTGGGAAAAAAAAAAAAAATCACTTACTTGTGCTGGTGCTGTAGAAAAGGAACAAAAAATAAAGATGATGCCTCTTTTGTTAGCAGAAGAGTTAATCTTATTCTGAGGGAGAAGTTAAATAACACTTAAGTAAATTCCTGTATTGTTTAAATGAAACCAGTTAAAGGGGCTGTTTATGCTACATATAAAATTTTAGTGAAGGTGCTTTTTTTTTCCTCTCTTCACAGTGCAAAACAACAGATGTTCAGGTGAGCCGTACTCAAGGATTCAGCTGAGACAAACAATGAAATCTCTAGTCCTTTGTGATAGCATACCACTTGTTAGTGATGCAATTATTTAAAAAGAATTATAGGAAGAAAAGAAACATCATGTCACCTGGTAGCATGTACTTTTTAGGGAATTATGGAACAGGGGAATTCTCTCTCAGTCTAGTCTTAATATGTCACTTGCTTAGTTCGGAAGCTCAGTGTGCCAAACATTTATTGCAATTGCATGAAGAATTGTTACATCCTTGGCAAGTACCGTGTAGAGCTCAGTAAACAGATGTTACTCACTTTGAAGACAAAATATATTTGGTGTCACTTAATTGGTATTCAGATATCTTGAAATAGAATGGTAGTAGCACAGGCCTGAAAGGAATATCCTGGGTCACTTCAATTCACTATGATCACAGATGATCTGATTGTGTAATTCCTTTTATTTCAGCCTTTACCAGATTCATTGCATTACGCAGATACAGCATAAAGGTTCATCATGTTTATCATACTTTGTCAGGGCCAATCACCCTTACATAAATATCTGTAACATACTCACAAGGAAAAGAACAAATTGCTGTGGTTGAAGTTTCAGGCAAAAACAAATGTATATAAAGTTCATTGTTCCCAAAGACAGGAATGGTAGCACATGTTCGAAAGAAAAGCAGAAAAATTATAATTTTATGTACACATATCTACAATGTCATATAGAAAGCCAGATCTGTTGCTTTCTTTACCCAAGCCCGTAAGATAGCTGCTGAAATATTAAAGGCTAGATCTGTTCAGAGGGTGAAGTCAATGGCAGAGGCAGATTTGGTTTGATGCTGCTCTATACAGTTTTTTAAAAGAAAGAAACTTTAAATTCTTCAGCACAAGAAAGGGAAGCAATTTCTAATGTTTTTTTCCAGCCAGAACTCTGCTCTAAAAGCCTTCTCTCTTGTCTTTCCCACACAGCCATGCTTCAAGTGTCTTCCGTATTTTTATAGGTGTCCTCCCCTCCTTGCTGCCTGCACGCATCCCCTTGGTACCTCACTCACTTCCTCCTGCCATTGCCTGTGACCCATGGATTTGACAGTTGTCTCTTTGTTGTTCTTAAGGACTCAGGAGACCAACTGACCCAGCTTAATTAGTTTATTGATTTGTACAATAAAGTCCATAAACAATTAGTGAGAGTAAAGTTATTAATGTCCAATTCTTCAATAGTTTACTGCGGGGATGCAGCCATGCAGCAGAACAAAGCAAACACAACATACAGCTTGTCATGCCCCCATGTGCGTCCCATTTGCTCTCCATACCACACAAGAAAAACCTCTGTTGTGTGCATTTCTCTCTCCATTTTCCCTAACATGGGGAAGAGGAAACAGCTTTGTGATTTTATTACTTCTTTTTACTATTACAAAAGTGACCCAGCCTGATCCAGTCATGGGTAGAGGGACTTCAGCACTTTTAAAGTATAAAAAAGACTGCTGTGGAGTGGAGGGTAGTGCGAATGCCAAACATTTTGAGAATATAAAACAGAGTAGCAAGACTTTGGATAGCAGGACAATAGATCCTATTCAATATCTTTCTCAATGAGATTTAGTTATATCCATTATAAAAATAGGTTTGCTATATTGTGGAATTCATAGTTATGCGATAATGCTTTAGTGGGAAATTAAGCATGGTATTTTAGAATTAGTAGATGAAGTTAAGGGAGAAATTCCAGAACACACCCAGGATGCAGTGATCAGCGTTTGTGCTCTGACAGCAAGCAGGTTGTTCTTTCCCCATATACAGGGAAACAAGTTCTATGCTGTAAATGTTGCATTGTTAATGTACAATTTGAGCTGTTGTGTTTGGGCTATTAGGCACGTCTTCACAAGGGAAATTTTTATTGCTGTAATATGATTGCAATAGCTGGAAGTATCAATGTGTTGTATAATTAAAGGGCTATGTTAAACAGGAAGACCCAATATGGCTGCTTTTAACAAAATCTAACAGGAGCAAGTGAAACTCATCTGCATTGAAACATTTGAGACCAACCGTGACCGATGCTGGTCAGGACCTGTAAGGTACATCATTAATTACAGTCCTCAGTTTACAATGGTAAAGAGATTTCCTGTTGTGTTTCCAGCAGGAAAATTATTACCTCTCCTTGTCACGGTTTTGCTTTCAAGAGTTTTTTGAGTATTAGATTTTTTAAGGGCTACACTGATGTGCAGTTTAAGGAACTACAGTAGTTCCCTTCTATTCTAACTTTGTAATTTTATTAGGATTTAATGATGAATGTTTTGATAGTATTATCATATTTTAGGACATAACCTGTTATGGGGTAAGCAAATCTACTGTGGCATTTGATTAGCAAGGACTTCATCCTTGCTAAAGAAGAGAAAGATGGGATACTATGTTTGAAATGGCTTCAGCAGCTTTCTTTGAGGTGAAAACAGATATATTGAAATCAGTTTGTTGAAAATAAGTTAACTATACACTTTCGTCATATAAATTTGATGAAAAGATGAAAGACAGTGTGATGGTTCTTTACTGCAGTACCTCTTGCCTGAGACCAATGATGCCTTGCTCTTATGTCACGAGCCAGTCTCAGCCTGAGACTCTAATTCATGACGGTACTGCAGTGCAGTTAATTTCTGAATGTATGTTGTAACACTGTGCTAATGGTTCGTTTTTTCTCATGATAGAGTGGCTGTGCTCTGGAGGAGGATATAAAAACATGAATATAAGTGGCCTATGCTATTTCTAGCTTGAATTATTCAGTGACATACAGGGAGCATGAAAATTCTTGTCTTTCATTTTTTGAATGAAAATTTTGCCGTCTCTTTCCAGAAAACTGGTTTGCATTTTCTGCAAAACTCCATAGGAATCATTAAACAGAGGAGGATAAACAGAGGAGGATAATAAACTTTGATAAAGGAATAAACAGCAAAACTACTTGTGGAAATCAGATGTTTGACCCTTTGCAAAGAGAAGAAAAGGTTGTCAGTGAAACTGATGCTGCTCTTCAGTCTGTGCAATTGCCTGTTGGAATGGAAATTTATTATAAAAGTAGGAGAACTGCTTTTTTTCCCCCCTTCTTTTCTAAGGTCTTCCTAGAAATTTGCAGGTGATGAGAGAAAACTTCATTTTAATAAAAGAATAGGCCAGCTTACTGATTGGAGAAAATTACATGAAGTTTTTTAATCAAAGTCTCTCTGATCTGCTGTCTGATTTTCTAGGCCAGATGTCAAATGTTTTTCACTGATGTCGATGTTGAAGTAATCACTAAGCCAATTCCAAGAATGAGTAAGTGAGACTGTAATAACATTTCATTTCAGTATTACATAAGCTTTTTTTCCCAGCTATGAACAAAGTAACAGGACCCCTCTGATTCAATATAATTACACAAACTATTACTTTGAAATTTGTGAGACAGTTTTATGTGTGGTCAATTGCTCTATACATATATATGGGAGGTTTCAGTACAAAATGCAAAAACACATTTACAAAGTTTTATATTTTTAAACATTTACATTTAATTTAAAACATAATTACATTTTTAGTATTTAATCTACTTTATGAAGTTTATCTTTGCTACTACAGTATTAACCAGTAATTTAAAAAGGCAAGAATTTGCTAGAAAAAAAAGACTTTGGTTTGCACTTTGAAAATGGGGAGAGAAAGCACGAGCTGGTTCAATGTGTGATGTACCTCAGTGAGTGAATCTCAACTGATAATTGATCAGATAAAATATTTTGCAGGCTTTATGTAGAATATAATGAAAATTTCTCATAGTTAGGTAGAGAATTTGTCTATTAGAACTAATACTGAACTTGAATAAACATGTTTTCCATTGCTGTATCATGAGGAAAGCGGTGATATAGTGGATCAAATACATATTTGTTTCATAGGTAAATATAGAAGCAAGCAAATCTAATACAAAACTAAACGCAGCAGACACAGTAATCCTACTCTGTGGGTAAATTACACATTAATATTGTTACAAATATACTCACGTTGCAGATTCAGACCCTTAGTAATCAGAAACTGGTGGGATGTTAACGTTGCCTCTTTCACCACAATTCAGATCTTTAGAGAAAAGACATTTTGATTAAATAGCTTCTCCTCTATCCACTGTATATTTGGTGACCAGGTATCCGATTTTTTTGCTCTTCCACTGGTGAAATCCTGGCCTGTTTTCTAGACAGAATTGTGTATTATTTCATGAGCTTTGCTGTGGTGCTCAGTACTGCAGTTTCATAGCGGGAGATGATGCTGTGATGTTTTCACACTGCTTTTCTGAGAAGTATTATTTGTGCTCATTTTGTAGATAGGGAATAGAGGCATGGAAAGATTGATACAAATATGTGTTGCTGTTCCTGGTACCCACCCAGGACTGATTTTCAGCATCCTTCACCTCAGAGCACACTTTGTTCAAAGCTCGGCTTGCTCTGATGTTTCATGCAGTTGTGATGTTATTTGCAGCATCTGTAATTTCCACACATAGTTTCTGTGTATAAAGTATGTGTACACACACAGTACGTGTAGAAACTGAGGCCTCGGGGGGCACACAGGTGCTGCTTCTCTCACTGGGGACACAGGGCAGGCTGGGCTCCGAAGCCCACAGCCCAGGCAATGCTGCTGGCTCCAGCTGTAGAACTGCTCCTCTCAAGGGCCTGTGATCTGATCCAAATGACATTGATTCTTATGAGCAAGACAGAAAGACTCATTTCAAGGATAGGTGCACTAGATCTTTTAAGGAAAGGTCATTAGAACAATTTAACAGGGCTTGGGACTCTTGAACAGATATTATATACTTTTTCCCTGTGCTTATTCAGAGAGATAGTGGAATCCCTTTTGGCTGAAATTTCACAAACTTACTCAGCCTGAGGGTAATGCAGAGCAGGAAACCTTCCGTTTCAAAACCAAAAGTTAAAATCTATAAAATGTGTCAGCAAGTGAAACCAGACTCTTAAAATGGGAAGCATCAGACAACAGTTGACATAAGCAGTACTACCAGACCTACCTCTGACAACATGGCTGAATACAAACAAGTTGGAGAAATACTTCTGTAGCACAAACCCTCTAAAATGTAAGGGCCTTCAGCTTAGCCATTGTGATACCCAGGGACAGTTCTGTATCCTACTGCAAACCAGACTTAGGCTACCAAGTCCTTCAGAGGACAGTGAAACTAATTTTGAATATGCAGCATATAAAAGTAGATTAGTTAGAAAAGTTAACGTTTGGTTTATAGACCAAGCTCAGACATGATCTTCTGTTATAGACCAGGCAGCTTCAGGATTAAGACAGTGGCTGAGGAGCTTCAGGATTCAGTGATATCTTTCTGCTATATTGGGCAAAAACATTTTCATATGCTTAGTACCTACACAGAAAGGACACAAAAAGCTGCAGTTATTGGTGTAGTTGACTACCACTTTGGTAGTGTAATGCTGAATTAAACACAAAACTTGGAGATACATAAAAATGAAATACTATTACATAAAATAGTAGTTCCTCAGGACTGCTTCATGCACACAATTTGCATGTGCAGAGCAGTCTTTGCACACTCAGGTGCTGGTATGCAGACATCATATCTGCTTGCATACAGCTTGGGCCCTAAATGAAAAATACAATTAAGACTACTCTTTCAGACTGGAACGGGTGGGAAAATTACTATTACAGCTGCAACTGTTAAGGATACTAAGGATATCTTCCAGGATCTGGGTCTGATTCCACTTAATGTGTACTTCATGATAAAGAATCTGGTCTATTTAAAGTTAAAAAAAAAAGGGCACATTGAATTGTCTAGCATTGAGAAGGACAACCACTCTAAGCCAAAATCTCTTAAAAACAATATCTAGTATATCTCTCTCAATTATGTGAAAAATCTTAAATTATGTGAAAAATGAATGATTTTCATTATCATTTTTTTCAATATTTTTTGCTTCTTTACTTGCTTGTTGAAAATACATTCTCTTCCTTTAATCTTTATTTGAAATGGTTCACTCAATTTTCTTGTGATTTTTTTTCTGCATTATTTCTTATTTCAGTTGTTTTCTTTGCTACCATAGGTCACTGGAGGCTCATATAATTATTTCTTACTCTCTGGTTGGATGTGTGAAATTATAGATGCAGAGCTTCTGATGTGAAAGCTCCTGGAAAATAAATACCTGCAATTGTTGAGTATGCAACATTAAAATATGTTTTATGAGATGTTCATGGTAATAAAAAGACACTTCAGGAGAGTATAGAGGAAGAAAAGCCCTGGTATGAAAACATCCCCAAATCATTTTTTATTTTGTGCAAGTATTTATGGAAAGAGTATTTGCTGTAGTGGGCTAGAACTTACATGAACAATATTTTGCCTTACTCTTCAGGGAACCATCGAAATAACATATAAGTAAATCCTTTCATAGATGTATTTTTGTTAAAATATTACCATTTCAGTACTTTGAAGACAGTAATTGGTCAAAACCTGATTATCATGACACAATCAAACATGTGAAAGCATACACCGGTGAAGGCAAGCTGAACATTTAAAGTACCATCAATAAAAAGATAGGCACGTTCGTGTATTTAACATCTCCAAAATATGGCTTTCAAAGTCCTACACAAACTTTTGGAAGAAAAACGTTTTTTACTCTCAGCAAGACTGTAAATACTGCTCCAAACATGTCCTTAATAAGGCTTCCCATAGCCAGAAAAATAAAGATGCTATTGGGAGGTCACCGAAAGGAGGATGATGACAGGACAGGTAGCTCATTCTGCATACTGGCTCTGACCACTGAGATGATTCTTTCATCTATTCCTCTGCTTTCTCCCCTCTCCTATCCATAGCAGTAACAAAACCAGCAGGACCTTGGCTCTTCTGAGTGCAGTGACTTCCCAAATGAGGCTGCAGATCTTCCTAGCTTTCTGTGAACAGAGCAACAGGATGAGTTCAGTGACTCTTTAGTGCTGAGAAATGGAAAAGGTGAAAGCCCACTGAAGGAAGCTGAGACTGAAGAAGAGGAGGAGTGGTTTCCTTTAGGAAAGCATGGGAAAAGATAAGATTGACTGCTGCCAGCCGGGTTTGGAACTGGCTATAAAGGGAAGACTCCAAATCCAGCCCACCAGCTAGCAAAGCTGGAGTGCCTCAGCTGTAGAAAATAAAGTAAGAATTCCAGCAATTCATAATTTTTTTTCCTCATTTTTGCTCTCTCTATGAAGAGTTAACTTGTCCAAAATGTGTTCACACAGCCATACATATGAGACAAGAAGGGAGTTTCTGGTTGAACACCTCTTTTGCAGCAGTGAAGCATCAAGTGACTGTGGCTGCTTCCTCAGCTGCAGAAGGCCAACAGTTCAACTCTGACTAAGGCAGAGCAGAAAATAAAATTCCTCCTGGATCACAGGAAAACTCATGAATCACTGGTCCCTTGCCCGTTCTGGGACGGATGAAGCGCTGTCTGGCTTGTCTGTTTGAGGGGGCTTGGATGTAAAACAGGAATGTTTCTAAATATCAGGACTTTTGTGGATGGGAAAACTGTGCTCAGCCAAAGTGCTGCCAGAATGTGTGTGGGAGAAGGGACTCTGTTTAAATAAAAGCTGTGTTTCTGAGAGTTAGAACAAGGAGTCTGATCTCAGTGAGATATGAAAGCAAGAGAGCAGTGAAAAAAAACCAAAACAGACGAAGATCATCAAGTGTTAGAACGAAGGTGGAGAATGGCTTCTTGCAGCATTTTATTAAAACTGACCTTACGGAAGGTCAGCATGGAAGATTAACAATCATAAAGTGTTCTGTATGTTCATTTTATGTATTAAAAGGTTTAAGTGTGAACTGCAGGCAGAGCAGTAACCAAGAAGAGAACCAAATGAGAAATGACATCCTACTCCAACAGAAACATATGCAAACTACCAGTCTGAAAGTGAAGAAATAACAAGTCATTGTTAATTACATCAGGTGGAGAAAATGAGATATTAGCTTTTGAAAGGGGCTCTTGGGATGAGGTTAGGAAGAGTCTCTCCCTGTGCTTTAGATTGAGCAATAAAGTCTGTCTGCTGGACTGATCCACGCAGAGCTGAGCTTGCTATTTCCTTTTATTTGGACTGATGACATTGCTCATGCACCTTCCCCTTGGGTGTATTTTCCAAAGTGACTCCTCCTCAGCTCCTGAAGTACAGGCCTTTCTATTGGCAGCAATTAAGTCATGACTGACTTCCTTGGTCAGCCAGACAACACATTCTTACTGGGACTGACACAAAGCTGTGCTACCATCACTCTTCAGGCCACTCTTGGGGAGGGTTTAACCATGCCCATACCACTGGCACAGCTGTCGGATGCTTCCTGTTGCTTTTATGAGCTTTTTATGTGTCACTGTGTTAGAGAAGACTGGCTCATTCACAGAGCACATCTCATCAGAGAGGCACGAGCTGCAAACCCCATTTTACGCAGCCTGTTTTAGTCCATCACAGTGATATTGTGTACTTTGCATTAAGTAAGGGACATGCTATTCTGGTTTCTTTGAAGCTGTTGTGGAGGGTGGACTAGCAGTGCAATCCTGATCATGGTCCCACCTTTTCCTCAGTGTGAGTAATCAAAGCAATTCCACTAATCCCTTCACAGAGATGAGAGCGGCTTAGCTGTGTTCATGACAATGGGTTGCTGTTTTTCAGCTGGGGCTTTATTTATAAAATGGTCTCTGAGGCAAGAGGACACTTTGGGGGTGCAGCCTTGAAAATTTGGCACCCCAGTGAATTTGATAACGCTGTACTGTCCTGCAACATGATTTCATTAACAGTTGAATCTTTGGTCATAATCAAGAGCCACAAAGACTCTGCAGGTGCCTCACACACTTGAATTCAGTGCCTCAGGCTTTGAGGCAAAGACTCTTTGATTTAGGATTTAGGTTTTCTTGTGGGCTTTTCCAGGAGTGATGGAAAAGATGGCTGCAAACCACAAACATCTTGCTTTTAGGAATGTGATAGGGGAGATATTATACTCTCATAATATCTTCTTGACTCCAAGGTTAACGAATAGTTAGACAGCCAATGCTCAGCTAATAGCTCTGAAAATATCTACCAGTGTATGAAAAACTTTTTACTCCTTCAAACCACCAAATACAGTGTTGGGCAGAGGAAAAGGACCTGCTCAGTACTCAGAAGAGGAAAAGGATCTCTTTGTGGTTCTTAGGCTGCTCAGACTCTAGCTTGAAAAATGGCTTGACCTGTATTTGAGAGCTGAACAATGCAGCAGAATTATTTTTTTTCCTTTATATTCTCTTAATCACAGTCCAGGACACACCATCCCACTATTGATAACAACTGCAAACCCCAAAAGATGGCCTTTACAAGACAACACAGGCTAAACAGCCCTGCAGCCAAATACTCCTATCTTTCAGCTAGGCAGGCAGAATAGTGAAGATGGCTTCACTCCAAAATTATCACAACAGGGACCACACAGATGGGAAGATAAAAGTTTCCTTGCTAAGCCCCTAACAATGCTCACCATTTTGCTCTGAAGCACCAGGACCCAGAGGTAAGCCACCTGCATTCTCATGATGTCACTGAAGTAAAGGCCAGAGCTGATTACTTGATGGGTGCTCTTTTATTTTCATATCTCAGGTGTCACCTGCAATTTCATGTCTCAGGCAGCACGAGAGGATCTATCTGTCAATTACTGGTGAATCTCAGTGAAATTTCTTTTCTTTTGAAACTGAGACGATTAGACTAGTGAAGCAGAAACGAGGCAGCCCAGATGTTAAAAATTGGTGGTTTTTTTTCTGATTGATTTTTAAGGATTGATAAATCTGTAAGGAATTATGAAAAAAAGGGGATTGTTTGCAATAAAACGATTTTTACGTTTTAGTACTGCCACATTTACCTTCATGAACAACACAGCTTGTATTTCACTAAACGGGATGAAACTGAAAAATAGATATGCCTGGATATATTCTGCTCATCACACAAGTTCTCCCAAGGATCTGAATAATTTGTAGCCCTTTTAACATTAATAGCTGCACATGGCTATGCAAAACTGGCAGGTGAAGACAAAAAAAAACTCACTTAACATAGTATGCTTTGAAATTCCAGATTTTCTTCTGGGTTGGAGACCTCATGTTGTCGCCACTGAAATCCCAGTGCAGCTTTGTGGGACTCAGGTCTCCTATACGTATTTTCTAACGGATGCCGCTGGCTCCTAGCTGCTGTCCCAGGCCTACCCTATGAGCCACTGCATCTCTTATCACCCATTTGTAGTACGCCTGGGCAATCAGAAGGAAAACATGCCTCATCTGCACAATGCCATGCCCTGCAAGTGAGGCAAAAGCTATGATCAGACCTCCTCCCGCTCGAGGCCAATTCTAGGCCTTAGAAGAACAGGTTCTAGGCTGATCAGGGGCCATTTGTGCCACATTTTCTCCTACACTGTAGTGGCAGGAGTAATATTAAGAGAAGTAATAGTACTTGATAAGACAAATGTTCTATGAATGCTTTCAGCATGATGTTTAGTGATTGGATACTACTTAACATAAATAACTGTAGGAGATTCAAGTCCAAATATTGTTGAGGTGTAGCAAGGTATTATCCAGTGGTTCAGAATGGTACCAAACATGAAACGCACTAGTATTATCATATTATTAATTAGTTTTTCTATAGAGTCTGACAAACATATCAGACGAAAAAAGTTATTAGGCATGATGCCTATTTAAATGTAAGGTTTTTAAGAAATCCTAGTAGACTGCAAACTAGTAACTGTCTTCCATTTTGAGCAAGCTGATGGGAAGCTATAGTAAAGAAGGGTGACATTATTATTAAGATATTCTTAAGATTAAGACACTTCTACACTATGATACCATTTAGACTATTATTAGATATAATTTGAAAATTTTAATGTAAAATTTTCAGAGAGGAGTCATGTCTCAGTAACCTGTATGAGAGTTCTTTGGTAGAGTCAGTGAGCAAATAGATAAAAATGGCCAATTCTCTTAACTTACCTGAAACTCTACAAAGTTTAAAAAATAACTTTCCAACAAAGGATTTCAAAAATCTGGGCTCTCACAGGTTTTGAGGCATGAAAAAGTAGCAGAAATGAACAATTAATTTTTACAGTACATTGGTTAACAAAGAAGTTCCTTATAGACCTGTGCAGAGACATTACTATTTAACACATTTACCAACAAAGTGGAAGGGGGTTTGGTATTGAACTCAGGTTAGCTAAAATGAAAACTGACTGAGAAGATTTGTAGAGAATGTCACAACACTGACTGGGAAATGAAATGGAAGATGAAATTCATACTGATGAACACAAGGTTATGTTAATGAGAAAAAAGGACTCTGACAATATATAGAAATTGTCTGACTATAAACTAGCCATTGTCATTCAGGAAAAAGATCCTGGAGTTATAACAATTATACGAAAACATCTTGTCTACCCTTAGAAACAATCAAATAGAAAAGAAATGTTAAAAATTATAAGCAAAAAAAATAAAAAGCAAAATAAAAAATATCATGCCGCTGCACAGACAGATATCACTCTTACATCTTAAACAGCGAGTGCACTTCCAGTAGTCCAATTTGAAAAATTACATAGTAGAACTAGAAAAAGTAGAGAGTAGTGGGGGAAAAGTACAATCCAGCTTTTTGTGCGAAAAAAATAAAGTGACTTTTCAGTTTGGAAAAAGAACGCTTATAGGTAAACATAAATTAATGCCCATAAAATCATGAAAGGCATGTAGAAAGTGAATGAGGAATGCTTATTCCCCATTCTTGTAGCACAAGAATCTTTATCAATTCAAATTCATGCAAATTTTTACTCAGAAGAAAGTTCTTCTCACACTTCACACAGTCAGCTGTGCAGTCTGGGTGAGCCCAGGGTGTTGCAGAAGCCCAAAGTATTAGGTTGCTAAAAGGAACAACTGGGCACATTTGTCAAAGAGAATGTTCTGGGATTGGTAAGCACAAGGAAGGAGATCCACCTTCCAGCTGAGGAAGTCCTTAAGCCTTACATTGCTGGATGTAAATTATAACATGGAAAGGTTTGCCTTGTTTTCACAGTGGACTGCTTTCAGAATTTGACTCCTTTTTTAAGTGTCCACTCTCAGCAATGATAACCAAACTAGGATTCTGTTAGTTGGGGTTTTTTTATGAGAAAAATATTGCTGATGTTCTCAATTTCTAAGATTACACTATTTCTGATAAAAATTAGTGGTTACTCAAGAAATCGAAATACGATGAATGCGAACTTCTCAAAAAATGGTGGGTTTGCATGTATGCAATTTCATTTACTTCACTGTTATGAATCCTGACTTCCCTCAGTTCTGACCAATGCCACTTTTACACACAGGCATTTGAAATGGCTTGCTTTTTTTTTTTTTTTTTTTTTTTTTTTTAACAGTTCTGCTTAGAATTGTTGTGACACAGATCATCCTGAACTCCCTGCTGAGCAGGGAAGCCAATGTGAAAAGTAATTTGGATGTTGACTCCCTTTCAGCTGTGGATCTAACTAGGCAAACAGTTACTGAGTCTTCCCTCTTGGCAATGACCTTAGGGAGAAGTTTACCAGAGCCACATTCCTCTGGCTAACAGCATCAGGTCCTGCTGGTGGGAGAGCAGGCTGAATCCAACCTCTTTACAGTAGATCAGCAAAACAGAAGCATTCACAAACATGTTCATTTTGGGAGAGTTTATGTCTCGGCACTACAGTGAAGGATATTGTTTTCAAGGACAGTTCAAGTTGGTCAGATTTGATTAACTTTAGGGTATCTATGATAGCAGTTATTTCTAGGGGATGTGTCCTTATTAAGGGTGAAGTTAAAAAGCCAGGCTGGGAAACCAGTGTTCCTCTCCAACATTTCCAGTCCAGTATGTTACCCTCAGCATGTCATTTCACTTTCCTGTGCTGCCACTGTAACCCTTGAAAACCATTCAAAGTGCTGTCTGTGTCAGAGCAAAAAGCCCCTTTGTTCACATTTTTATTCACCTGTAATCTCAGAATTAGGCAACCTGGAAAAGGAGGTGTTGATAATGCCTTTCTGAGCTTACAAAAAAAAAAAAAAAACAGATAATAATGTCTCTTTTTAAAAGCAAATAGGTGTTTCTTACTCTAAGGAACTTCTTCTGCATCTTAATAAACAGGTAAAATTGTTTGATATGATTTTTTTTTCTTACCAAGTGTGACAGCAAAAGAAACTTTAAAAACTTTGTTGATCAGAAATGCAAATTCTTATCCATCCTTGCTTTTTAATTAACTTTTTCATTTTCAAAGACAAAGATAGTGTTGATGATGACTGGTGAGCTTGGGCTTAGAGATGTACTGATCTAGTGCTGTTCTTTGGAAATTTGCAGAGAAATGAATCTCAGGGAACAAATGAAATGATAATGGGATTTCAGTTCATCAGGGTTCAATTCCACAAAATAAATGTTCAGTTTCACAGATTGTTTCTTAAAGGTCTTCTTCTGTAACACAGATTATTCAAGACTCAAATGACAGTTAAAATTATTATCATTTTTTCATATTATCATTGTCTCATTCCCAGAAATGTGCCATAAGGATCAGAACCTCATTGTGCTCATCACTAAGAGCAAAGGGCAGGAGTATTCACCCTTTTTTGCCTTTAGAGCTCTAAAGCAACTTCTGGAGGCTCCTAATTTTTCCTGTATTGACCATATAGGGAAGCTGGAGTCCTCAATACAGGTACCTGTGCTTCAGTTAGATGGTTAGAGCAACCTGAAACAAACTATGTAAATACCTGAATCCATATGCTGCAGAGGAAACACATACAAACACATCTGCTCCTGGCTGAAGGAGAACAAAAGCTGATTGGGGGGAAAAAAAAAAAAAAGTTAATTTAAGTTCTTTACTTAATATGGAGTGTCTGGATAGAGAAAGCAAGATGTTCCTTAAGATACACAAAGCTGTCAGCTGTCAGTGCCTACTTTTTTTTTAGAGCTGAAGACTGAAGCATCATGCCCTGAAACAGAGGAAAACTTCAGTTCCTGAAAGTCTGCAATGTGGCACTTCAATTTATTTCATGTATTAACACTGTAAATAGAAGGAAAATCCACAATCTCATCTCATCCATTCAATTTTCATCTATTAAACAAATGATTTCTTACTGTTATCCAATGTTACTGACACTGAAGAAGGAGTTAGATAGAAGATGAAGTTGGAAGAACTCAGACAGTGAATCTGGAGAATTATCACATTGAATTAGGCATGGAATCACTTTGGAGAAATGATTGCTGTGGGATCAAAAAGGCTGATATCAGTGGATACATGATAAGGGATGTGCCTGGGGACTGAGTCCTGGGGCTGATGGTCACGACTGTCCAACTGGCACCAGCAGCAGAGAAAGCTGCAGGCTGAACTAACAGCTGGTGTGTGTGGCAAAGCTATGAAGGATAAGTCTACTCTCCAAGGGAAGAACAATAAACTTGATTCTGATGTGGTCAAGCAAAGTGATCTAGTGGAGGAATTCAGACTAATGACTCAGACAAATGGCTTTAGCAGCAAACTTCTGAATTGGCTGGTTGGGAGTAGCACACAAGGGAGATGGCAAAATAGACATGACAGAAGACTGACATGGATGAATATTTACAGCGGGTTTGATTTGATTTAGGGGAATGAATTATATAAGACTAATCAAAATAACACTATTCTGTAACCATGAAAAGCAGTAGATGTCTATGGTCAAATTCTCATGAAATACAATATGCAATTACTAACGTGTTTACACAAACTGTAAGCTGCCAAAGGACTGAAAACATCTGGCTGCAAAATCTGTCTCATAAAAACTGGAGTACTTTGAATATTATTAGTCCTCCTCTTCCTAACTGATAGCAAAATGGTAACAAAGGGAAAAAAAATCCCAAAGATAAGATTTCTGATGTTTTGAATTTTTTTGTTTGCTTGTTTTGGTGGTTTTGTTTAGTTTTGGTTTGTTCTCAGTAAATACAGTATTACATCACAAAGCAAAACCTGAGAAGGCAGTAGCTGAGCACATCCCATTAAGGTCTGCTGGGAACTGGCCCTGGGACAGAGCGAGTGCTTTGCACACCCGGGCACTATGCGACTGCTGCGCTTCTGCAGCTTGCCAAGGCTTAGATTGCTGCAGGGTAGCAGGGATCCTCTGTACACCAGGCTAGCTATATGGACCTTGCCTTGTAAAGGCATCCTATTATTGATGAACAAAATAAGCTAGTGTGGAAAGAAAGCAAAAGAAATATAATGGATTAAAGTAATTCATTTAACATTTTGAAGTTAATTTTTTGTTGCACAAAAATGTTGTTTTTCTACTTGTTTGTGCATCCTTACACAGCAGCCACACCGTTTATTTTGAGACAAAATGGAAACCAAGAAAAAGAATAAAGAGAAAATATTTTTGCCTGAGCAAATTCCTGCCTGGCAGAAGACTCCACAATGGAATATTGTGTGTATAGTTATATACCTAGACCATCGATCAATAATACAGAGGCTCAAAGAATCATAATTAAATTTAACCATGCTGTAGACTTGATATATTTTAATCCATAGAAACAAAAGATGTGGATGTCTATGACTCTGCATTGCCCCTCTCAGTAACACATGGCGTCTACGAAGTCTGACATTCCAGAAAGACTGTGCTGTTTCTGATCCTTGCTCACACAGAAAGAAAAAAGGGAGAAAAAGAAGGCTCCTGTTTTAATGCTGACAATATATTAAATGAAGAAATTAAATGAAACAATTCTGGGAGGGTATATATAATGATAAGAAAGTACAACTAGCAGTGGTTACATTTTCTATGGTAGACATAATTGATACGTTTGTTGTCTGTGATTCACACATTATTTTAAGTTTCTGAGGGGGATTTTTATTGCAAAATATTCTGCATTTTAAATACTATTTAATTATGGTTTATTTCCTTAGGGATTATATCACCATGTGATTTTAATTTGGTATATACCCTAAGGGGCAGCATATTTTCAATTATGAAATATTTCCTCCAGAAACAATAATAGTTCAATGATTTATTGCAGGATCCTATTATAAGGTGTCTCATACAAGCTAAATCTGAAATGCAATTGGCTTAACAATATAGTATAGGCAGGACTAAAATGCATGTGAACTGAGCATATGGGCCTTTTTCACAAAAAAATCATATTTATATACTTTCATCCTTTGCATAATACTTCAATTATTATATCTTGAAAAAAGAACTTGGAAAGCTGAGAGCTATGAAACATTTACATTATTATCTCTTCAAAAAGTTCATTTTTGGACAAGTATCATTTGGATAGGGATTAACTTAATCAGAGATTTTGAATCTTCTTTACTTTAATTTTTAATCTCTTTTTAAAAATATGTCTGAATCTTAAAAAGGCCTAAACCTGTAGTCACAAAGCACTGCTTCAAAAAAGAGGAAAAAAAAGAAAAAAGAAAAAAGAAAGTTTTTAAAGCAGCCACCAGCTGTAAGAGAGATAGTGCAAGCAGCAGATTTGTGACAGAGTGGAGCATGAAACCCATCAGCTGATGAGTGAAAATCCCTGGTTTCTAATTAATCGAGGTACACAGGCCAAGGGATGAAGAGGATCAGGGAAATGAAATCAGGAAAAAGATACCATCAGTCATTTCTGCGGCCCATTGTCATACTTCAGAATCTGCTGTAATGAATCACTCAGGCATTCCACAGATACATTCAAATGGTGAAGAAAATTCATTGTCCGGTGAAGAGTGTTTGATAAAAATCTTCCTTTTCCCCCCTCTTTGTCAGAAGCCTATGATCAGAAAAGGAAATCCAGAC
Source organism: Merops nubicus (assembly GCF_000691845.1). Lineage (NCBI taxonomy): Eukaryota > Metazoa > Chordata > Aves > Coraciiformes > Meropidae > Merops > Merops nubicus. The sequence continues at coordinate 44,893 of NW_008594161.1, read as the reverse complement.
AGCACAACAGGTGTGCTTTTGCAAGCCTGGTGAAATCTGCAAATGAACGGAGGCATTGAAGAATTTTTTTTTGTACTAAAATTTCACCAAAACGAAAAAAGTAGCTTGTAAGAGCAAGCAGTGGTAAAATGCACTGCAAACAGATGAAGATTAAGGGGATGAAAGGTAAAAATGCTATTCTGGTTGAGAAGCTCCTGTCCCTCTGAAATTTTCTTATATGGAAAGGGCGAACAAATATTTTTTTAGAGTTCAGCATTTCCAGATATTGACAACTGCTTTGAAGAGCTACTAATCCACGAGCTAGCCTGAATTTAAGACAGCACTAAACTGCCACTCTTAAAACTTGAGGGACAGGAAACTACCTTTTTTTTAAAAGGAGAGAGTTTAGTTTTGTTCTCACAGTTACTTGGTTTCCTTCAAAGACAAAACTAATACAGTTAAAGGAAAATGGGGGTTGGCTTTTTCCTCTTTTATACGCCTGTACAAGTACACACTCATGCAAATGCTATGAACCAGGACATGCCTACATTTTGGATATCTGTTCGTTTCGCTCCTGTCAGACTTGTGCAAATATTTTAGAACTTATGAAAAGATTAGACTGAAATTCTTTGCAAATTTAAATCCTCTTTATTTAAAATCAAGGATAACGTATCTTTCTTCTTTCACCTTTTTGTTTTGCCCATGGCTCAACTTTTTGATACTGAGCAGTTCACAATAAACCAGTTTGTAACTTAAAGTAGTGTGTCCCATTATGTGACACCAGAATATAATTGTTTTTAAATAATCAGGTGCTATAGTAAGACGTATAAGGATGGCTGATTCGTTTTAGATTTAATTACCATAATATAGGGTTTGGCTGTCTCTAGTATCAATCACGGAGACACTTTATAGTTGATAATATTAAAATGGCAACAATAATGAGAATCCTGCTTCATGATGAAAATAATTTTAATCATGGGTAGATTACAAATCCATTTACTGTTACGGTTACTGAGAATTCTATTATCTTCCTCCTATTGTGAAAAATGTTGAAACTTGTTTTCAGGAAATGTAAAAGATTATAGAAGTATGCTCTCTATGCAGAGTTTCTATCACAGCAGGACAACAAAAACCTGCTTAGTGCCAGGAACTGTTAAAGATCAAACTTGCCAAGTGAACTGGTAGCTGCAGCTCTGGGTGAACTATGCCTGGCTATGCAGATCTATTTATAGGCTCAAGGACAGTACTTGCAGCTGGTTTAGATTATTCTGACCATGATCTCTTCCATTCAGAAACAGTACTTAGCCAGGTGACCAGATCTCACCCCTGCAGTGAAGATAGGACTGATCACTAGCTCCAATCTAAAGTATAGACTATACATGGGTAATCTAGAGAGCATTTCTGGTGGCTGCAGCTCTGATGTTTTCCTATGACTATAGATAGATCTCACTTCTTTTGTTTTTCTAAATTACATTACATTCAACCCTAACCAACTATTGTCACAACAGGGCTGCCATCAGGTTGACATTAGCTGTGTCATCTCTACAATTACACTAAGACTGGTATGGGGATAGGGAACTGGATCCCTGAGTTGATCTGCTCCCAAAGTACTGTTGTGGCTTGAACAGTTGAAGATCCCAGACCATTTCTTATTCACAAAATGTCCAGGCAGGAATACCAAACTTTCCTAGCTGGTATCTCCACTAGAAGTGACTGCGAGTCAGAAGAATTGGATGGTGGGATTTCTCTGGCTGGACGTGTTTTTCCAGGGACACACACGCCACTGCTGCAATCCTGAGGTGCAGGAAGAGCTGCGGTGTCTAAGACCTGATCTGCTCCAATTTCATTCAAAATAAAGAAACCTCACTGAGGTAATTTTAACAGAAGATTTTAGACAGGATCTTGCTCTGCTGAAGCAAATGACATAATTTTCACCCTGTTGAACCTTTTCCTGAAACCATGTGTGATTGTGTGTGCACATATACATTAGCACTGCTTTGATTATATAATGTAATGAGCTCTGAGGATTTATTTTGTACTTATACTATGGAGCTTCAGAGCAGAGTTTGGAACAATGTCCTGTGTTTAAGATGCCAGTTTTGTAAATGTTTTTCTTTTCTTATGGATACTGAAGAAAATTTATTACTGATTTATCATGTGTAACTCTGCAATGGAATCAGATTTTTCTTTTCTAGCCTCATCACTATTTCCAAATGGGGATTAATTAATTTTTTTTTATTTTTTTAATTTTTTTTTTTAAATAAAATCAGTAGACAATCACTTTTCATCAAAGTTCCCAGGAGTTCATTTACTGGTGTGCAAACTGCGCCCCACACTGGTCCCCTGCTTTGGAGGAACTCAATGAATAAATTAAATTTCCAGAGACAGGCAGCTTTATAATCCTGGCCTACTGCTCTCCCTTCCTACTTGCGTAATTTTTGTCGTTCTGGGCTTAATTCTCCCTGTTCAGTCCCCTTTGCTGACCAGCAAGTCCAGAGGGAGGGACATCCGGGCTCAGGAATTCTGGGAGCATGACTTACATGGAGCAATGGGTAAAATAGTAGATGGATACAAAGGCAGCAAAACAAATTTGTAAAACTGACTGCCTATGGAGAAAAATTGTAAAATATAGTGTCTGCATCTCGGTTTGCATGAGATATACCATTAGTAAAACGAACAATAACAAATGTAGAAGCAATCTATCTTGTTTTACAAGAAATAGAGTTTTTTACTACAATTATAAACAACATTATTAAACAACCATAATTTTGTCTAAACAATAAATCTGTTGCTTTTCTTCATTTTTTACCTTGTGTTTAAAAAAAAACATGAGAGGAAAAAGAAAAAAACCAATAACTTTACAGGTAACATGGTCTTCTTTGAGCAAAAGTGAAATATGAACAGCAACAAAAAAACATAATTCTAACCAGTCTATTTTGTAACTCGGAACGACTATTTGGAAAGGTTTTCATCAAAGTGATTTTCTGCAGATAGCTCATAGGTGATCACGATAAAACCCCACAGCTTCAGCACTTCAAATATTTATCATATACATGTTTGCTTGAATCTTGATAAGGATGAGGTTTGGGACTTATGGACACCGAGATAGGATGTCACCTGAGACATTCATCTGATTCTGAATGCAGACAGAAAGAAAGTGCCTAGGAGAGGCCAGAAGAGAGAGGGAGGGAGAGAGTAAGGGATAGTAGGAATGGACAGCCCTTGTTCCCAGCTCTAATATCCCAGTGCAATTATTTTGTGGACATCCACTCCTTGCCTGCACAGGAGATAGGGCTATAAGTGTATGTTATTTTTTAATTACAAGGGGGTAGAAAAAATCCTGATGATGGGCTGGAAGGTGCCATTGCATTGTTATTTTTTTCTCTCCCTTCGTTTGCTGATTATGTGAGCTGGGCTCCTTTGCTAGCCGATGATAAGCAGAATTTCCATGTTCTCTGCATAATTAATCCATCTCTGCCTCTCTTCATGCCAACTCGCCCGTTATCGCCGGCACATGCCTGAATTGCAAAAGAATCCGCTCTTCAATTGGAACTTATTGATATTCTAAGAAAAAAAAGAGAGAGGGAAAAAAACTGAAAATCCTTAAGTTTAAGCCGCAGATTTTTAAATGGATTAATTTCGCTGCAATCGCAGCCATCTAAGGCGGGAAGGCAGGCAGAGCAAATTGAAAGCATCTCCATGTTTGCAGAATTGGGTCCAGAATGCTGAAATGTACTGGCACAGTTCTCTTTTAAAGTCAGAAAATTACCATTCATTTACATCACATGAAATACTTTTTTATGCTAGAAATATTCAAGAGACGTTCCTTAAATGCCTGCTAATGCTAGATAACATTTCTAACTTTCAACATTTTGCTAGACTTTGATATGACATGATAGGAATGCCTGCCAGTGAGGAATATTATATGTGCCAGTAATCTCTTTTTATCACATATTTAGATTATATCATCTTCTTCTTAAACCATCCTGAAGTAGTCTTTAAACAATGTACTCAGTGTCGTAGGCTCCTATTTAGTACAGTTACACGAGCCAAACTTCGCAGGACATATTTGGACTTTGTCTAGTATGAAGGGGTTTTAAACTGTCAATACATAATCCCAAAAAGCAGCTTATCTTTTTCTATCTGTCATAAAGTTAAGTTACGTTTCTTAGAATCCTTTCTACAATTTGAGTTTCTGCATTCATCTCATTTACAACATGTAATCTGTTTTGTTATTTCAATGCAGCTCTTGTGGGTTGTACTTACATTTTGAAAGGGCTCAGCTGTACTCCATAGCAGCCTGGCATTGCACGTGGAAGAACGAGAGCTAGTGGGGAGACAGGACTTTGCCTCTTCTCCTTCTTTTTTTTTCTCAGATATTACCCAAACCAAAATACTCTTCTGCCTTTGTTTCTTTAACACAAAATTCACATCCTTCAATTCCTAGACCCTAGGAAGCAGCAGCATTCAGCAGCACTGAGAGATTTCTTTAATGCCTCAGCTAAGCCACAACGTATCTGGCATTCCACATCCATATGCTGGAAATCAGCAATTTATGCTGTTGTAGAAGGAAATGTTGACACTCGCAGTTAACAGAGGGGGAAAAGTTGCTACACTGACTGCAAATGGAGATTTAGCTGTTAGGAAATATTTGTCATTATTAGACAGACCTCTTTAATTTAAAAAATACATGGGAAATAAATAAATTTAAAAAAAAAAAAAAAAAGATTAGAGGAACTGGCAGGCACATACCAGAGCAAAAAAAGAGACACAGAGCAAAACAATTATATTTGTGGCAACATCTGCTTCAGTTACAAAACAAGGAGCTTAATACATGGTTGGGCCATCTTAACACATAAAATTAGCACCTGTTACGAAATGCATGTCACTACTAAATAAATAAAATGTCAGTGTTCCAGTTTGGATTTTCAGGCAATAAAAAGCATCATACAAGAATAAGTAGTGATCACACTAGGATATGTTTTTATATAGCAGAAAGAGAACAAAGAAGGTTGTTCCAGTTGCTTCAGAATGATTGACAGTTCTAAGACACAACTGAACTTAAAGATATTTGTGGCACATTACAATTTTAACATTATGGTTTTGGCAAAATCAGAATGCTTAAAAAAGCTTTTTAAAAAAAAAATAGTTATATTCACATTCAACTCTATTAGCTCCTAAGAGAGATAATTGAAACTACATTTAAAAGAATAAACATTTTTTGAATCACCTATGACATTGTACATTTAGTAGATAAATAAAATCCCTCCAGAAAAAAAAAAAAAATCTATCTTCTTTCTGCATATATCTGTATCCTCAATAAGTAATAGGTAAAGAACCAAATAGTCAAAGTGCTTGAGATACATATTTCCAATTGTATAATGTTTTTAGTGAAAATAACTATTTCTGACCTGATTTGGAAAAAAAATAAGTACACAGATTACATGAACTGCATATTGCCACAGAACTTCTTAATCTGTTACACTGAAATCCTGATTCTTTTGAAGTCAATTGCACAATCCTTCTTGCTTTTAGTAACACCTTCATTTCAATACAATTTTAGTAGTAAAATATAGTTTAATTAAGCTTACACGACAGACAGTGTTGATCTTTCCTAACAAAAAGATTCTTTTCCTGAGAATTTATACTGCAGTCTTTCAGGATTTATGTCATTAAACCATATAAAAAAAAATATTTAAAATGTGCTAAACTTATTTCAGCTATAAGTAAATTGTAGCTATGAACTAAAAATATATGCCTTTTTTATTCTTTATATATATTTATCTTCCACCTTTTATATTCTCTTGCTATGATACATAATAACACTCTACAATAATTAGCTACAAATGGCTAGCTTCTATACTGCTATTTTATATATGTAGGTACATTGTATCAGAAGTTGCATTATAGTAAACATATAAATAATTTTTTACAGAGAAAAGTCAAGATATTTTTCTTTTCTTACTAATTTAGGAACCAAAATTTCTGCACTAATACTTTGGAGGGTTTTTTGGCATGGCAGTATAAGATGAATACATTTTGCACCTGAAGAGAATGCCAACAGCCACAGTGTGCAGGGAAAAGGGAGTTTTGCAGCACATAATGATCTCCCAGTTATTCATATTTCAACATTTTTTTTTTTTTTAAAGATAAATGTAGGTTTCTCAAGCTCCTTATTATCAATCTCTGTGTTGATTTGGCCTTATTGATAAGATCAACATGTAGCCAAAAGAAATGGGATCAGTGGTCAGCACAAATGTTATCCTACTTTAGAAGCTTAGATTCAATGCGAAGCAAATGACTGCATTTTATCCATGCATGGCACTGCCTGACATTAATCTATCCTCAATTTTATAATTGGAAAGCAAATGTAAATGAATTATCAATTGATTTGTAAATTTTACTTAGAGGAATGCCTTTGCTCTTTCCAAAAGTAATCACTCTGTTTAATTTAGGGTTTCTGGTATATGAATTCTGTACAATGTCCTGGATCATTCAGGCAGTTATGCAGTGACATCTAGACGAAGGAAGCTGGTCTGCATGTCCTGCGCATATCAGGCCATGTGGTATAAACTACAGCATAAGCTGCACGCTTGAAGACACATCAGATATGGTCAAGTGATGAATCAGGGTCCTATGGCATGCCACAGATGTATAGGAATTTGTCAAACCGCATTCTGAATACAAGCATTTTATTGTTTGTCCAGATATGAATGTATCATCTACAATGTAAAGGCTGACTGCTATTTAGAATCACTGCAAAGCCTCTGTGTCTACCCACTTTTTCACCTTCCTGAAGACATACCCAGTAAACCCCAAGTCCTTGTTACGTTGCAAGTCTAGCAATGAGTATGGCTATTTTATTATTTATTTTATTAGATGTCCAGTGTGCCAATCTTAGCAAGGTGGCCTAGGAAACCAGTTGTGATATGCAGCCCACAAAGTCAGACCCTTAGAAACCAAGGGACAAAGTACTATAGATAAGCACAGAGATATTTAAGTATAAGTGGGTCTGACGATTTTTCCATAAAAATCCTTGCATAGATTCCATGAAAAGAGCTTGGCACTTTGCTATTGTAACAAGTTAAGTACAGAAAAACAAAAATTCTTAACTCGGTCCACATAACTAACTAAGCAACCACCATTCTGTAAGAACACGTGGGTAGATGTAGTGGGAGCCTGTCTTGGAAAGGAGCCTGGGTGGGTGTCCTCAAATGATCTCTGGCCTAAGAGATGATCATGTTATATTTCATGTCATATTATATGCACATGTAACTTTACTGCTATGGATACGTAGCAGTAAGAGCTTTCTAGGGAGCTATGAGGGAACAAACACATTCAGTGTCAAGAAACAAGGAGAAGTCCAGCTGGATAGATGTATCACTTCATTTTAATATGAATAGTTTTGCATTTTCATTTATATCCTTTACAAAAATATACCCTTAACTCCTAATCTCCAGGAAGAACTATCAACACCAACAGTAAAGAAAAAAAACTTGCCAGATCTTGTTACACATTGGTAATCCTTGTGTCTAAGGTAACAGTTCAGGTCTACGAAAATATGACATTTTCTGATGTGCAGAATATTTGACATACTCAGATGCTGCAGTATGGTCAACAATGTATTCACAACATTCTCACTGACAGATCCAGGAAGCTTCCTCCCATTCCTTTCTCTTATTAATTTTCCTCTGTACCCTGGGAGAGAACTAAAACATGTATAATCCTAAACTCCTTAGCTCTATGAAAACAAAGTGAGTGGGTTGTAGATAACTTTCACTAAATGCCAGAATCTCTCTTAAAGAGCAGGATATGATAGGTAAAGTGCTGAATTTACTTGCACACTACAACCCGTTTCTTTTGCCACAAATCCTGGCATAGAGCTACAAAGGTGTCGTGTTCATTAGAAAAAAAAAAATATAAGCAAGAGCTTTCAAGGACAGAACTTACAGTGCAGGCACAATATGTGTATTTTTACTGTTGTGCCAGAAAAGCCTGAAAAAGTAGAGAAAAACAAAACTTTTCCCACCATAATATATTCACAAAGGAATATTTGCATGAAAAGCCCATAAATAAACTCAAACTTTGGCTAATGTTGCTGACAGAAGTAAAAAAAAAAAAAACATATAATTTCCTGGAACGGGAATGCCATTGTGTGCTTTATGTACTCACCTTGATAGTTTGTTATTTGTTGAGAGCTGAGTGGAATCAGGATCAGGTTCAGTCACCCTCTGTGGCCCTGGGGCAGTTTGACTCAGAAACAGGAGTGGAGTAAACCCAATCCAAAAAGAGTGCTTTGCAACGTTCACTGGTCAGTGATAAACAAATCAGGTGGTACAGAACCCCCGCAGTATTCAGACAGGCTTCCCTGAACTGTATAGGATGACAGGACCTGAAGATGGAAGATGGCCTTCGCCAAATAAAAGGGGGACAACCATTCCAAAACTAAAAGGGCAAAGGGATGCAGGCACTAAAACAGTGAATCCAGAAGTAATGGACGAGGGTTTTCAGGCTACTGGAAAAGAAGGTGATCCTTCTTGGAGTAACTGGGCTCTGTGCTCAAGTGAAACACAGTAATTATGTTGAATATTTACGTGTTGGTGCCACATCTGTACAACTTTGCTGTTACTGTTTACAGATATGCCTCAACAATAAAGCCCAAATCACAAGAGGAAAAACTTTCCACTGCAGATCTGTTCTGAGGCAGATTGCAGCCTGGGAATAGAAAAGGCAGAGCTGTAGACTTGCCAGCATTTGACAAATCACAGTAAGTCTCTTTGCCTCACTGAGAGAGAGCAAGGGGAGCCCAACTGTCTGAATCTGTGGCATCTAATGTGCAGGAACAAAATTACTTCAAACTGTTAACAAAGAAAAATCCATTTTTTCCAAAGCTACATTTCCTATGGGCCATTGCAGCTCATAACAAAAGTAAAGCAAAAACCTACACAGAAGTGAGCATATTTTTTATTTTTCCATTTAAAACCTGGGATTATTTCCTCCAGGCATTTGGAAGGGCAATTCTAGTGAGACCCTGTTTGCCAGTAAAACTCAGTTTTGGAAATCATCATCAGTGAGCATGAAACCAGGTCCAATGCTGTGGAAATGAGCTTGTTACTATTATTTTTTTGCTGGCACTCACACAATTTGTGCTTTTAGAATTTTGAAAAGCGGGACATGAATTGCAAAGAAAAAAACAATTAACAATATTAAACAGTCAGTTGCTAATTACTGAACAATCCAAACCTGCGTCTAGAATGACATACTCAGACATCCAGCTGGACCTCAAGCCATATGCTATGCTAGATCCTCACACATAGCTCCTGTTACTGTCAAACACTGGTGTACTGGGTAAAAAGTTCAGCATACAGATTAAAATATGGTCAGAGCTGTATATTTATAGATACTTTAAAAAGAATAATCAATATCTGCTTTAGACAGCAAGGTAGGAAATCACTCTGAATCACTGTATTTGTTTCACTCTCATTGCTTTGTTTGGAGCAGAAGTGTCCAGTAACTCCAGTGCTGTTCTTTCTCCACAAGGACGTTACTTATAGAGATTTAGAATGTTACTTCATCCTACTACCACATTTCAGTTGCCATAAACCACATTTGTGATAGCTCAATGTAATAAATGGAGTTTATTATCTACTTATTGATCCCAAGGAATGATACTTGGCAGAATGAAACATAAAGAAAATTCAAATACAACGTAGTAAGTTTTAATAGTGCAATTTCAAGGATAATAATATTGTTAAAAATATCGTCCCCCTAAGTGTAGCAAGTCATTTACCTTTGGCTCTACGTTTCTGCTTGGTCCTAGATAAAATATTAACTTTTAATTTATTTGAATTGTATTCCTTATCATGTACTTTCCAGATAGAGATCATCTATGGTAAAAAGTGTACATTTGTTTAACTAAACCAGATATACTATAGTATCTTCTTGTAACAACCAAGATTTCATTAAGTATTTTATTTCAGTACTATGATTTCCTACATTTATATTATATTGTCTTGCATATATCTAGAATAAACCATTATAAATAAACTGTGAAATAACTCTTAAGCTTAAAAAAAAAAATAAAATAAAAAATATAGGTGTCTGATCTGTATTTGCACATGCACATTTGCTTACCTGTGTTGCAATTACAAATTATTTCAGCCTGGATCAATGGTTTAGTGTTGACCAAATAAATCTGATGTTGTAAATTAGGCTGTGGTCTCAATCTTACATTTGGTTGCAAAAAGCAGAGGAAGTTTAGAACAACTGCCAGGAACTGAGCATATGCCACACAGTCCTTTTGGATGTATAGCTGTAATCCTGGTTTACTGAAAACTGTGGACAGTGAAAGCATGCATTTTGTCAGTTCTGCATAAGAAAAGACTGCAGTGGCCAGACCCAAAAATACCGTGCAATTTTTATCAAGAGCTGTTTTCATGATGCTTTAGATCATCTTTAACTCTTACCCATGCAAACAATATGCAAGTATGGTCATGTAGCTAGATTTAAATGGGACATATAAGCAACAAAGAATCAAAGCAACTAGCCAAAGCATAACTCGTAAAGGAGAAAATACCAGAGTAGAAAGATTTGGTTTACACATTTTAAATTCCTCCACTGTTACAGGAAAATAAACAGCCCTTCATATACAAAAACATTAAGGACTAGATGGCATGTGATTCAAGGACTCTGATTTAAGAACAAATCCTCTATGATTTGGACTAATATTCTTTATGTAGACAGTCAACAATGCATTTGTGAAATATGAATTTGAAAGAAAGATTATTATACTAGCTTAAAGCTGGATATTTACACATTCGCCTCCCATATTCATTAAACATTTTCATGCAGAAAACAGTAAAGAAAAATCCCATGGAAAGCTGAAATTCTAAGCAAATAGTTTTCCACTTTAGGAGGAGAGTCTCAGTGATCAGTATGAGCTTTATTATTGCTTTATTTGCAGGAATTATTAGCTTTTTCTTAAATTGTTGTGAATCTGAAACATACAATATTTTACATTACAGCAATATTTAATGGAGAACAGAGAATTGCGAGATAGTTTACAAGTGGAGTTACTATTACACTTCTTGTAACATCTTTCCATTAAAAAGTTAACAGGCTGGATTAACTGCTTCATGATAAATGTTTCTTTTTAAAACCTGCTGTTTTCCATGCAGCAAGACATAAGTAGTATATACTGTACCAGTATTAGTCTGTTTTGAAATGCTGCATTTCTCCCCAAAAAGTTTATGGTGTAGATATGTAGTTTGCATTCTAATGTACTAATTCATGCTATAATAGCCTAACAAATCAGGAAACTTTAAAGAACTCTCACAATGTATATGCTGTTTGTGTGGGAATAAAATTTCCCAGATAGATACTTCAAACTCAGGCTTGTCATAATACATTTGTTGATTGTAAAACATATCATATGGTATATATTATTTATTTCAAAGGAAAAATAATTTCACATTTTTTAATTGAACATGCATTTACCTACAAATTACATTATAATTACATCATTTTGTGCTCCCTCTTAGTGATGCATACCAATAGAGAAACCTTGAGAGGAATCTGAAAAATGCCTGATGAAAATGTAAATAATATCTAGCATTACTCAATGTAGTTTAAAGTGATTATAAAAGTTGCAATTGCTAAAAGGTATTGATTTTTTAAATAAATGTGTAATGTAAAGGTGACAACATGTAGTTCAGCATAAATGTACATTCAAATTATCTATTGCTTTACTATAAATGATTAAGTGCAATTATTAATTATGGTATTAATCTGTTTTATAGCCATCTTCAAATATCATCAAAAAGAAGTATATTAATATCTGTGAATAAAATCTGGAGATAGAAACTATATCCAGTATGCTTCTGAAATATATATTTTAAAGTGAATATATCCATAACCCAATGAATATAGGAAATTACTTATTTTTGCAGTAGGTGTAATTAGGATTTTGCTCAAAAAAAATTTGACTGTTTTAAGAAATGCAATTTCTGAGGTCTGTAGTATCATGTACTAGGTAGTTGCTGTTGCCTAGGACTTTGGCATCTTGACTCAGAAGACAAGAGTATGCATTTCTTTGATGTGAACATTCTAACTCCATTTGCTGCTCTAATCAAAAGTCATGATGAGTATCTAGATCTTTTGCTTCAAAATACCAACCCTGAACTGCATGTAAATGAAAGGAAATACAGTCTGCACAACCTCAAAACATGGAAATCTTGCTGGAAAAGATTAAGTGAAGAGATTGCTTCTTTCTGGTCTTAAAAAAGCACATGGGCATCTGATTAAGCAGGTCACTTACTAGGGCTCATATACAGACTGAACATGAAAAAAGTCATACAGTTCTTGCCCCTCCAGTCTACAGTCCCAACCATTTCTAGATTAACATGTGTAACTCTCACAGAATGGATTTTGATCCACTTCAGACATCCCAGTACCTGTATTTAAGATATGAGGGAAACACTTTTCTTCCCTCATTCGAAAAGTGATTGGTACAGACACGGTTTTCACTTTCAGATCAGGTCAGGAGATGAAAGCGAAGATGCTAAACAGGTGGAAAGTACCCATTCTCCTTATTCTAAGAAAAACAGCATTGGAGATATTCTTCAGGAAAGTGATCTTACAAAAAGTTAAGAAGTACTAAAGCTAGGGCTCTTTACGACTAGAACAGTCATAGAATCATAAAATTGTTTAGGCTGGAAAAGACCTTTAAGATCATTTGAGTCCAACTATCAGCTTAATTCTTCAAGTCCACTGCTAAACTATGTACCTAAGCACCACATCTACACATCTACTTTTAAAACCATCCAGGGATTGTGATTCAACAACTTCCCTGGGTAGCCTGGTCCAGACTGATAACCCTTTCAGTGAAGAAATTTCTCCTAATAACCCACCTAGATCCCCACTGGCATAACTTGAGGCCATTTTCTTTTGTCCTATCAGTTGCTTATTGGGAGAAGACACTGGCACCCACCTCACTACAATTTTCTTTCATGTAGTGGTAGAGAGCAATAACGTCTCCCCTCAGGCTCCTTTTCTTCAGACTAAACAACTCCAGTCCCCCCAGCCACTGCTCAGAAGTCTTGTGCTCTAGACCCTTCACCAGCACCATTGCCTTTCTCTGGACCTGCTCCAGCACCTCAATGCCCTTCTTGCAGGGAGAGGCCTAAAACTGAGCACAGTACTTGACATGTGGCCTCACCAGTGCCAAGTGCAGGGGCACAATCACCTCCTTAGTCCTGCCAGCCACGCTATTTCTGACACAAGCCAGGATGCTGTTGGCCTTCCTGGCACCTGGGCACACCGCTGGCTATTGACTATGTTCAGCCAGCTATTGACCAATACCCCCATGTCCTTTTCTACTGGGCAGCTTTCCAACCACTTTTCCTCAAGCTTGTAGAATTGCCTGGGTTTGTTGTGATGCAAGTGCAGGACCTGGCACTTGGCCTTGTTGAACCTTGTACCATTTGACTTGGCCCATTGATCCAGCATGTCCCAATCTCTCTGTAGAGCCTTTCCACCCTCAAGCGGATCAACACTACCACCCAACTTGGTATCATCTGCAAACTTACTGGGGGTGCACTCTATCTCCTCATCAAGATCATTAATAAAGATATTAAACAGAAGTAGCCCCAATACTGAGCCCTGGGGAAAACCCCTTGTGACCAGCCACTAACTAATTTTAACTTCATTTGTCACCACTCTTTGGGCCTGGCTCTCCGGACAGTGCTTTACCCAGTACAGTGTAGGCCCATCCAAGCCATGAGCAGCCATTTTTTTTCAGGAGAATGTTGTAGGAAACAGTGTTGAAGGCTTTACTGAAGTCCAGGTGGACAACATCCAGACTTTCCCTCACCTTCTAGGCGGGTCATCTTGTCATAGAAGGAGATCATGTTCATCAAGCAGCACCTGCCTTTAAAGAACCCATGCTGACCTGGCCTTATCACCTGGTTGTCCTGTATACGGTGCGTAATGGCGCTCAAGATGATTTGCTCCATAAACTTCCCCGGTACTGAGGTCAGACTGACAGGCCTGTAGTTCCGTAGATCCTCCTTCTGGGCCTTCTTGTAGGTGGGTGTCATATTTTCTAACCTGCAGTCCATGGAGACCTCTGCAGTTAGCCAGGACTCCTGGTAAATGACAGAAAGTGGTTTGGTGAGCACTTTAGTCAATCCCTTCAGTACTCTTGGATGTAACCCACCTGTCCCCATAGATACGTGTGTGTGTAAATGATGTAGCAAGTCACTGACCTTTTCCTCTTGCATTATGGAGGTCTTATTCTTCTCCTCATCCCTGTCTTCCAGCACAGGAGGGTGGGTACCTAGGGAACATGAAGTACTACTACTAAAGACTGAGGCAAAGAAGGCATTAAGTACCTCAGCGTTTTCCTCATCCTTGGTCACTATCTTTCCCCTTGCATCAAACCGAGGATGAAGATTCTCCCCAGTCCTCCTTTTCTTGTTAATGTATTTGTGGAAAAAAAATTTATTGTCTTTAACAGCAGTAGACAGTTTGAGTCCTAGCTGGGCTTTGGCCCTTCTAATTTTCTCCCTGGCTAGCTTCACTACATCTCTGTAGTCCACATGAGTGCCCTGCCCCCCCTTCCAAAGGCCAGGTACTCTCCCTTTGTTCCTGAGTTCCAGCCAAAGCTCTCTGTTCAGCCAGTTTGGTCTCCCCTGCTGGCTTGTCTTTTGGGATACAAGAATGGCCTACACCTGTGCCTTTAAGACTTCCTTCCTGAAAGATGTCCAGCCTTCAGAGACTCCTTCGTCCTTCAGGGCTGCCTCCCAAGATACCCTGTCAGTCAGTCTCCTGAACAGGCCAAAGTGTAGAAGTCCAAGGTGGCAGTTCTGCTGACTCCCCTCCTTAATCCTCCAAGAATCTGAAACTCCATAATTTTGTGATCACTAAAGGGGTAGCGATCGTGAAACCTCTCTCAAATGCTTATAGACTATTTCATCTGTCTCTTCATCCTGTTTGGGCAGCCTATAACAGACTCCCACCATGACATCTGCCTTGTTGGCCTTCCCCCTTATTCTTACCCATAACCACTCAGCCCTATCATCACCACCATTAAGTTGCAGATATTCATAACTCTCCCTAACACAGAGGGCCACTCCACCACCTCTTCTTCCTTGTCTACCCCTTCTGAAAAGCTGGTAGCAAATAATCTTTGTTTCTGTACCATTTAAGAGGACTGTACAAGAGAAAGGTGTGTGGACAAGAGGTTACAGACAGATGATAAAAACCCAGTTCTGGACAGAATATGTGCAGAACCAGTACAAGGATTCATGTTATACTAGTTATGGTTACTAATTCCCTCATGGTGGTAACTGAAGAATATTTCATGTACCTTGTGTGTCTTGCATATCTTGCCAGTTTGCCATGCATGTTTAGGCACAGAAGTTCCTCCAGTCTTGAGGGTAGGCTCCAACAACCTCAAGTTTCAGTGGTTGAACTGGGAGTGTGCCTATTTGGGAAGTGGCCTGCAATAATTTTGCTATCATTACTCTCTTGGTGAGCAGCTTGGGAAAGGAGTGCATACATTAAAGCAGTTGACTGCATCATAAGAAAAAGGTCAGCATTCTGCAGATTGGAGATTTGCTAAATAGTACCCTACCACAGGACAACTGGAATTTCTGGGCAGTTGCTTGTATTACCCACAAACATTTTTGTGACAATGCAAGATGCTCTAACATTTAAAAACATATACCATCAAGGAAAGGTGGTGTATCTTTTGGTGGTCATATATGGAGCATGCCTCTACACTCATATTTAGAAATCAGTTTCTAGAATATACGGTTTAATTTCAATGCATGTTTTAGAAGTATGGTGCCATTGAAACAAACCCCTGGAATAAAGATGGTGCATGGGACATAATGTTTAGCCTTACATGGTAAAGACAGAAGAATTTCTCCCTAACTGTACTTGTAACACCCTCTGCAGGAAGTATTGTAACACCCTCAAAGACATTTTGACTGCTGATGTGCATTTTTCAATGAGCCTGTTTGTGATCATCAACACTTAGATAAGGCCTTTAGAAAAACAGAATTAAATAGGGTATGTTTGATAATACACAGTATTTAATAAATTATGAATTTTATAAAAATAGATTTTTTTAAAATAATATCTCTTAAGTTTTGAAACAGCAAATATTTTGCATCTTGGATAACAGATTTCTCATTAATAAATATATAAATCATAAATAATTTATTCATACGGTGTAATGTAGCAGTTTATTACATACTGCGTGAATTTTGTAATCATGGAATCCCCTGATGAAAAAATAGCATAATATTAATTACCAGCACCATCTGTGCTAAACAATAGGAAAAACAGTATTTTAATACAATGACTTCATGCATGGCAGTTATCTTCAACATTAAACGCTGCAGTTTTGTTGATGTGGTTTACCTTCTACTCATTTAAATAACTGATGTTCTTACAAACGTTAAAACTATGAATAAATGAATTAAAATTAAATATAATGAAAAATACCAATAGATACAGCATGGATCAAGCTTATTCATAAAAAAAGTGATCATACAGGTATAGATACACATATATTTACATATACATTTTTAAATTTACCTGTTTCCAAAAATTATGATTTGCATGCTTGTGAGCTACAAAAGACTAATATTCAACTTCTGAGAGTTGTTTTGAGTTTATAGAGTTTTTAAAAAATGATCACCATTCTAAATACATAATCCTCACAATACAAATATGGAATCTGCTTGGTGACATTGTGAGTATAAGTTATTTGGGTGTATACAAAAGTATGTGAGGTACATTTAGTGTTCTGGAAACTCACCGAATTTTCCACTGTATCCTGCCACCCTCAGCACAAAAGGAATGTGAATTTAGGAAAGTTTGCCTTCTCTCAGTATGATAGGAAAGATGTTATTCTTATACATCCAGGTGCTAATTTTGTTTACTGCTTTCATGAGTTTACAAAATCTGTTGGCAAAATCAAAATTACACCTATCAACATGTTGCATTCTTGAAAAATTCTGCCAAAGGAGCCAACCAGGGATATTAGGAGTAGGACAGAAATCAAACTCACTGTTTGATCTTGCCATGGGAAAGCCCTAAAAAGAGCTTCTTTATTTTCAGAGTCCCCACCTACATCCATGCCCACATTACCAACGTGCAACACCCTTCTGCCTGAACGTTCTCTTTATTATTTATTTACGGCACATTTTCTTTCAATATATTGTCATCAAGTTCTGATTTTATTTAAGCATATACTCACTACTGGATTTTTTGTTCTTCATATCTACCATATATTGGGATTGTCTATCAATTTGCAACTTTCACCATAACACCTGTATTAATTTTTCAGTGCTTCCAAATTTTGTTTGCATTCATGGCCTTCAAAAGTACACATCAGAGCCCTAAAAACCCACAGTAGGTTCTGTCCCAGAATGATGCTTTTATTTTTGCATGCATATACGTCTGGTGGTAATAAGAATTTATTGGGTTTTTTTATTAAGAATTCCTATTTGCTGATATACTTTTTCATAGGTATCATAGATAACACTGTTTGCAAGAAGAGACAGTAATGAAACTCCCAAAGCTTTAGGAACTGCCAGAGCATTTATTTACCATAATAAAAATTAACTGCTTATTTACAGCCATCAATTCACCTACTGAAGGGCAGTGTGAAGTCTCTCAACCACTGGACAACACGCTTTCCCCAGGTCTCCAGTGAGCTGCACATTATTTTCTAGCTTGCCTTTGCCAAAGGCAGGCTGCTCCCTGCTCTCTGCACAGTGTCTCACCCTTCCTGCAGGTGGCTGATATCTCAACGCTTTTCCATACCAGACATGGAGTGCCCTGACACTGCCTTAGACACTGCCTTAGAGTCATAGACTCATTTCGGTTGGAAAAGACCACCTTTAAGATCATCAAGTCCAAGCGTAAACCTAACACTGCCAAGTCCAACACTGAACCATCTACCTAAACACGCCTTTTAAATACCTCCAGGGATGGTGACTCCGCCACTTCCCTGGGCAGCCTGTTGCAATGCCTGACAACCCTTTCTGTGAATAAATTTTTCCTAATGTCCCACCTAAACTTCTCCTAGTGCAACTTGAGGCCATTTCCTCTCATCTTATCACTTCTTACCTGGGAGAAGAGACTGACACCACCTCAGTACAACCTCCTTCCAGGTAGCTGTTTGGAGCTAGAAGGCCTCCCCTGAGCCTCCTCCAGGCTAAACAACCTCAGTGCCCTCAGCCAGCCCTTGTAAGACTTTCTCTCTAGACCCTTCATCAGACTTGCTGGAGGAGGCTATGGCTTTGCACACACTTGCCTTTTGCTGAAGTCAGGTGACAAGCCAAGGAAAACCTCCCAGGCAGAACTATAATTCTCTTTAACGTTCAGTATCCAAAACAAAGTTATCAAGGAAGGCTTTGCACTTTTGAACTGCGACATACTGGTACTCAGCAAATAGCAATACTTTATTGTGACATCCTCAGATACTGTCTCAGGGATTCTGTAGCCTCATGCTGTCAGTGGATTTCTGTATAAACTGAATCCATTCAGGTATTCAT
This sequence comes from Merops nubicus, assembly GCF_000691845.1. NCBI lineage: Eukaryota > Metazoa > Chordata > Aves > Coraciiformes > Meropidae > Merops > Merops nubicus. Next base: position 26,342 of record NW_008594161.1, on the reverse strand, counting down.
CTGCTTGCCAGGGCTATCTTGGTCTGCTAGGAGAGCTGTAAATCTCATCAGATACTCCATAGGGATGCCTAACCATTGAAAATTCAGTCTAATTTCTTTTTCTTCCTCATTTTGATGTATGTTCCATTTTCATATCAATAATTCTCTTCTTTAACTAGCCTGGCTATTCTTCCCTCCCAGTGTTTTCTGAGGGTATTGGAAGAGATTTATTTCTCCCTTGCGATCTTAACAATTCTCTCAGTTGTGAACATGACTCCAGGCTGTTATCTACTTCCATACCTATATCTCTCATATCTTTTCTCTTTCCATGCCTCTGTGATCTTCCTAAATTTGTTAATTAAAGGGCTTCTACCCTTTTCTCCTTAAAGAAAAACCCCTCCTCTAATTTTCCCAAGGTTGTGTTATTCAGTGTTTCCTTTTCCCAGTGTCAGTCCAGAAAGCAAACTGGCCATTATGCAGAATTCACTTCTTGCTTTTAGTGACTAAATGACTCCCTCTTCCTGCTGTCTGTACTTCATTATTTCCTCTTACTCTTTTTGACCTAAGTGGTTCTTCTGACAACAGTAGATTTCTCACATATGTGGATCATTTCTATGGCTCTATATATTTAATTTCTTCTTATCTTATTCCAATATACTATTATAGGCAGTTTTACTCCTTCCTATATTCACATTTTTCACTTTTTAGTGGTGTCTTCTGCTATGTGATAAGGCTTTTTTTTCTGTGGTTTTCCAGGTCTCCTTGGTTCTCTTTCCAATGTATTTCTCCCATCAAATAATTACTTCCGCCTGCTCTTTTCTTTTGGTTGTTCCTCTCGCCTAGTTGATCAATTATTATTTTGAAATCATCATGTTTAGTTGTTTATTTTTTCCTAATCTGCAATGACTTGTCCCCACCGTTATCTTCTTCACCTTTCTCAACTAGACAAAACCAAAATCTTAATCCCTCCACTAAATATCTCTGTGAATTTTTTTTTTATCTCTA
>NW_008594161.1:0-25327 GCF_000691845.1 Merops nubicus | reverse complement strand
AATCGTGTTTCAGTGGATCAACTCTCACTGTTTTTTTTTCAGTTCTTAGTTTAATTTCTCCTTTGCCTTTTTCATTCCAGTGGTGAGACCCTGGAATGGGTTGTCCCGGGAGGTGGTTGAGGCCCCATCCCTGGGGGTCTTTAAGGCCAGGCTGGATGAGGCTCTGGGCAGCCTGATCTAGTGGGAGGTGTCCATGCTCATGGCAGAGGGGTTGGAACTGGGTGATCCTTGTGGTCCCTTCCAACCCTGACAGATTCTGATCTGTTTTAGCAGAGGACTTTAGAGCCCTATTGGCTCAATGGTTGGACTTGATTATCTTAAAGGTCTCTTTCAACCTAAAGGATTCTATGATTCTATGATTCTTCGTCACTAATGATATCCCATAATTGACCATGAGGACACCAAAGTGAAAGACACTTCACACAGTACAGAGCAGATCTCACTTGCCTTGATCAGCCAAACAGTTCTGCTGGCAATACACGAGCAGGATTCTGCCTTAGATTTCTATTATACTGTATTTTAGTTAGCAGGAAAACATATTTCATTAACATTAATGTTACATTCAAATATTCCTAAAAATCCAGTGGTTTCGATCTCTTAAACAGAAGCACAAATAACCAAGGAGTACATACTAAATAGATTATTGAAGATGTACAAATTCTGCTCGTGCTCTAGCTTGTCAACCTGAAATTTGGCATTTGAATATGACATTTGAAATCTTTAGAAAATGACCAGCTGCCAAAAATACATACTTTTTGAATTGTTACTGTACTGCAAAATGCCTACATTTTTAAATAACAAGTGCTACATTGACAATCTGCCAGTATAGGAGCAAGGTATTTAATTTGCATCAGAAATTACAAAATGCTGTAACTACAATACAGAAAGACAGCAATGTTGACTTCTAACAGGTGAACCCTCATGGAATGGTTTAACTGCAAGTAAGTTTGAACTTACTGTCAGTAAAGATTTGCAGCTGGTACCTGGTTTTGCAGTTAGGCAAAAAAGGCATCTCATAATAAGCCAAATTCAGAACTGCTAATTAGTGACACTAGGTGTGCAAGTGGAGGGAGAAGCAGCAGTGGAGTGGGCTTCTAATAGTTTCAGTCTCTGGAGTACTTTGAACCTCACTGAGCCTTATCTGAGCACTCCTGAAGAGCAAGTAAGCCATATGAAAGCCAGCTACGCCGTTCAGAGGCAGCAGCAGGGATACAAGCAGTAGTGCTCCATCTCTGAAACACAGGCTCTTTGCTTTTGTGGCTGCTTTATGGCAGTGAAGATCATTAAATAATTAGAGCTCATTTAGAAATGAGGGCTTACATTATACACACGCATCCCCAAATCATATATATTGTACTTATACAGAAATATATGCCCAGGCTTCATATTGAAGATAGTGAAAGACAGGCCTAAATTAATCTTGTTCTCTAACTGTCTAGTGTATAACTATACATAGAGACAAAACTACCTCATTTTAAATTCTATAGCTGATATTAAAAAATAGATTTTGTTAATCAGTTTGCTATCCCATTTATTGATCAGTCTACCTTTTTGTGATTCTTCAGAAAGAATCTCCGAGTAGATGACTTACATTAGCACCTCCTCAGTGTATTTAAAACAGCTTCCCATGAATGAGGCAGTATTTTCAACCCTCCTTTCTCCAAATAGGAATACTTTTCCAAAGAATACATATGGTGTTCAAACACTATGCATCTGACTTACTACCTACACAAAATGCTTAAGAATCATGAGCTAGTGTTTATTGTTTTACAAATTGGACCCCATTTATGTAAATAATGTATTTAAGAATGCAGCTCTTTAAAAATTTACAGAATCATAGAATGGTTTGGGTTGGAAGGGACCTTTAAAGGTCATGTAATCCAACACCCCTCTAGCCTCCCCAGCTACAGTAAGCAGGGACTTCTTTAACCAAATCAGGTTGCTCAGAGCCCCACCCAGCCTGACCTTGAATGTTTCCAGGGATGAAGCGCTTACCACCTCTCTGGGCAGCCTGTGCCAGCGTCTCACCACCCTCGCTGTAAAAGAATTCTCTCTTATATAGTAGTCTAAATCTACTTTCTTTTAGTTTAAAACCATTACTTTGTCCTGTTGCAACAGGTCCTGCTAAAAGCGTGTCCCCATTTTTCCTATAGGCCCACTTTAAGTATTGAAAGGCCACAATAAGATCTCTGCAGCCTTCTCCAGGCTGAACTACCCTAAACCCCTCAGCCTGTCCTTACAGAGGAGGTGCTCCAGCCCCCTGATCACCTTCCTGGCCCTCGTGAGGACACGCTTCTTGCAGTCCATTGACTCAGAAGATGTGAGGAGAGAGGGTGCCAGTGAAGACTGAGGCAAAAAAGTTGTTGACCGCCTCAGCCTTCTCCTCATCTGTGGCTACCTCATCTTACGTTACATCTAAGCACAGACTTTTAGCTAACAGTCTTTGTACAGCTGAGACTTACAGGTAAGGTGTTTATAGATTTCTGGGCTGATAAATAAATCACTTCTAAGGATACTTTCTAAATAACTCCCCTTCATTTTTTTTTCCTTAGATAACACAAACATTAGAAATGGGACATCACTGCATTTATTTACCAAGTAAAAGTTAAGACTATTTGTTCCCTATTTCATTTCTTCTAGAAAGGGAAATACGCTTCAAATGGACCAAATTTTCTTTCATTCAGCATTCACAAATATTCACTATTATGGCTAGATAAATTTTTCTGTTTGGTGTAGGAACAAAATATGATAATAAACTTACAGAAAATGAGGAAATAGGCTATGTGCCATTTGTGTCCATTTATTACTCAGTTTAGAACAGCTGAAAGAAATAGGTAGAATATTCAGATTTAATGTAGATGAGAGCAGATGATTGTTTTAAACTTGAAGTTGTGATTAGTGTAGTTATCAAGGGATTGTGCACATAATGGAAACTGTTTGTTGCTTGATAATTTTGTCAAATAAGTCAATAAAGGGACCAAAGACTGAGCAAACAATGAGACCTAGTTATCCCTTCTCACCAAAGTCAATCCTTTTATCTGTCACAGTTTCAAGACATGATACTATCAACAGATTTTTTCAGAAGTAAACATTCCAAAATTTCCAATTCAAAAAGGAAACAAGATAATTTAGAGTGATAACGGTGTGAAGCAAATGAAAGAGAGGTCAGGAAGGAAACTTTTGGATGCATTCTTCTGTGTACAGATGGCCTCCAAGTCATAATTTTTATGTTCAGGAGTGTAGCAGTCACTTATCCTATCCTAGTGTATTTACCCACCATTTGAGGAGGTTAAACTTGGAGCGTGAGAATGCCTGCTATCCTTGCTCCAAATCCTATGCTTAAGATGTTTTCGAAACACAAAGAATAGTTAATTCTATTCCTGTCCCCAGATTTAAATGTTTCTTCAGAAGGCAGACAGCTTGGGAGTCAGGGGATCCTTTTCTCCCCTATCCTGTTTGGGCAAGAATGGTGTTTACCCTAGAAGTACTTTCCATATTACTGTTCTCTGACTTAGTTTAAGCAAGGCTGAAACATCAAGTGAGGAATTATGTAGCAGAAGCTACATGAGCACATGGAATATACCTTTCTGATTTTGGAACATAGACTGAGCTCTTTAGCTCCAGTTCTACATATAATGAAGTCTTCCAAAATTTATAACAAATCTCATCACTCCTACTGGATATTTAGATGGTATGGGTATAAAACCAAGGCATAAACTAGTCAATCTTAAAGTTGTTTATAATTGCTTTACTGGCAATTGGCTCTTCAAATTATTTGTCCTCCATGGCAGGTGGCTCATCTTGCTTATTTTTCTACCATAGGCATGAAGTTTGCTAGATCATGGAACATAGAGTAGACTCCTGTGCAGAGCTGTTGCCCTACTTCTCTGTTCAAAACAAGAAATGGGTATATACTGCTGATGTGAGATAAGATTAAATAACGTCTTAATGCTTATGTACAGTATAAGTAGCTTAGTTTCTCAAAATGTGCTAGAACATAAAATATAAAAAAAAAAAATCGTTTTCTTTGGACTTTGAAAATTACACTACTTAGACACATCAGCTAGGACTTGAGAACCTACTCTAAAGAACCTGCTTTTGGATACCATCTGTAAGTGCTAATATTAGATGTATCATTGTAGTATTGTAAATTTTACTGTATTGTGTCTCCCATCATCTTTGCCTTCTTGTGAATTACATGAATGCTTTGTTTCATAATTTATTTCTTCATTTTTTTTAAACTCATTATTTCAGAAATCTGCATAAAATAATTTGTGTACCAGGCTGGGGAAAATCCTAGTCTGAGATCTGCTTTTTTCTTCTTTTTCTTTTTTTATGGTAATGGTCATATATGACAACTTAGAAATAAGCATAAGCTTATTGTTAACAATTATTGTAATTAAAAAAATCCAAGCCTGAATTGGTTTGCCTTTCATAAATGATACTGTATCATAGATGAAATTCAAATTAAATAAAATTCATTTCCTAAAAGGCCAGTAGCAGGAACAGGAGGTAGTAGCTTTCATGCACTAAGAAAAAACATGTATGGCATTTCCCCGCTTGAGAGAGGAGCAGTAGGCCAATGAGAAGGACAAACATTGCAAATGGACAACTCTTGTTGCAGAGCTGGAGGCTCACAGTTCTACTGTTCAGAAGATCCACTTATACCTGAGCTTAGAAGGAAGAGAATAGCTAAGGAAAGGTAGAAAAGCAAAACAGACCATTGTGAACATCATCATTATCATCATCAACGAATTCCTAGAAACACAGAAGGATCTGTTTTTGCCAGTCTGCACGAAACTTTATCTCAGAAATGGGGCAAAAAGTTGAATTTGAAGGAAGTTAAATTTATACTTACATTGTTTTAAATATTTTCCCAAAGCCTACATTTGCACTATGTGGAGACTGGGTAACACTAGAAAGCATCTATAGCAAAGCAGCAGTGGTTTAGGTTAGATGCATTTTCCAACTTAGTCTACTTAATTTCAGTTTTACACATTTACTTTAAAATTATGTTTCCTTGAGTCATGTATAGAATCAAAGGCACTTCTAGAAAGCTTTGTAATTTCAAGATTATTTCATATTAATTTAATTTTACTATCTATCAAAGGCTGTACTATGTGGTAAGCTTTTGAGTGGCAGAGAAAATAATCCTTTATTACTGTTGTTGTTGTTTCATCAATAAGAGGGTCACATAGTGCATTTCTTCCGTAGGTCAAGCCTACTGTGCACCCTGGGGTGGCTTTGTTCTCCCCTCCTAAGTGCACTGGCTACCAACTTCCCCACTCCCCTGTAATAAGCAAACTCTTTGCAGCGCCTTCAGTTCATTATTTTGTTCTAGAGTTTCTAGATATATCCCTGCTCTTATTCTTCTCCCAGAACAGGATATCCTCTTGTCTTACCTTCATGCCAGATGTTTTCTCTGTGCGTATCCCTTCCCCTTACTACCCTTTTCCCAGTTACCATTCTGTCACCCATCCGCTATGTCTTGGAAATAATTTATTCAAAACTTTCCATATTTTCAAAATTATTATGCTAGAAAGTCTATAGGCTGCTACAGAGGAGCTTTTAGGTTCTGAACGTGGTAATCAGAGTTCCATTTACTTCCGATTTTCCCTGTCCAGGCAAAGTAATTGGGCTCAACTCATTGATTCTCAGAAATTGACCCAATATAAAATTCCAAGCATTGCACAGTGGAACTGGTCAGAAACACCATTGAGCTGGGTATTGAATCTCCCCTCAATCTGGCAGTTATGCTGTTGTTAATTCTTTGTATAACCTTGATGCTCACCTATGGATAGCAATGCAAAGCTGATTTCTGTAGAATAATTTAAACACACAGTTAAACTACAAACCCTGCTTAAAACGAAATCCCTGTTTATTACAAGCACAACTGTGAAAAATATTAATTTTTCAATGGTAAATAGCCCTATTAGTGTGAACACAAAGTTAGCTGAGTAGAGTAGTCATATTTTTTGCTTCCCTCAAGATATGCTTTTGTTAGTCTGGATAGGTACAATCCTTCTTTGTCTCTTTCTCCATCACTTTGTTTCTACAATACTATGTCAAAACTGACTAATGGGAAGTAATTTCTGTAAAGTTCCTACATATTTCCATTTCATATTAAAATGACTATTAACACAGATGGAGTAGCAAAACCAAACTATGTATTTCAAAGGGAGATGTGAATACCCATGACTTTTAATATGTCATGGTTATGAATAATAATAGACATTTTTGTTATACACTGGTATACTTAGCATAAGATAGATAAAAACTATACTCTACCCCCTGAACTGAAAAATAAGTATTCAACAGTAAAAGACAATTAAAAAAAATTATTGCACTAATTATTTTCAGGGACTTTCTACAAAATCAAGTTAAAGGCTCCCTTGAAATGCATGTGCACTTGTAGATGTCAGACATCTGGGCAGTATGTAGTTGACGAGAGACACCAGATTTGATATATATATGAATCTGACTGGAGAAAAGCTTTATAGTTTTGAATTTCCATGCTCTATCACATATGCACAGTTTTCTGTGCACACAATTTTGTTTTTCTATGTCTAAGATACCCTCCCTGAAACAAACTAGCTGGAAGACCAGCTAGAGATCTTTTCAAATATACTTCATAATCTTGAAGTGAGGGTATTTTTATTTTTCTGGCCAGCAGTAAATTTTCTACCTCACTAGCATGGCTTATGGGACAGTATTAAAGATCCAAGCTTTCACAGCAGGTTGTATTGGCTATGTAAGCTTACACCGATTAAGGTTCTAGGAAGAAACAGTCAAATATAAACACAAAACCCAACACAAATTCTCAATGGAACTTAGCTAAATCAATGAAATGTGAATTGTGAATTTATCTCACTTTAATATACATTATACAACTAAAACCAATTTAATAAATGGTCAAATCCACGGCCCATAGATTAATCCATATTGATATTTCCCATGCAACATTATTTCTACTTTCCAGCACAAAATATCCAATACCACCGCTCTGTCAGTTGACAGTCACATTTTATTCTTCTAATAAAATCCTGTACTGCAATACTGCTAGATAGAACAAGAAGTGAATTTCCACATGGGAAATTTTGGAAGAAAAGTAGATGCAAGTCTTACTGTTATTATAACCAAAGGCAGTAATAGACACTCTCATTTTGACATACCAAATCTGTTGATACATACTATAGAAATAAATACCAAAAATGTCACTAATCATTGCAGGATCATATTTGGAAGATGGTGGCCAGAAGCCTAGAGCCCACCTCACCTGCTTGACTTCAATTTCCCCTCTACTGACTGCTTCAAGCATATGGAATTTATAGGTACCACTACTCCTTTCACAAACAAAGTGAGCTGACAAGATCTTACTGATATTCATTACCTATAAGGAATGATTATCTGAAAATTATGAAGAGCATTATAACACTGTTTCATCCACTCCCTAGCCATGCACACCACAGCATTCTGTCACTGTGCACATGTATGCCACACAAAGCTGAAGCCACGCAGCGAAACCCAGGTCTTTGACTTATTTTCTCTCATACCTCTAGGAACTGATTAAGATTCTTTCAAGGTGTAAGGTTTTCCTTACCAAAGAAAACAGTCAACATTGCAAAACTCTGGTATTCCTTATGACTCCGTTCAGCAAACATGTTTCCAATGAAACCCAAGACGAGTTTCCTGGCAGCCCACAGGCCATCTTACTTTGCCATCTGCTGGTGGTCCCCAGCTTCCAGGTTCCTCCCTTTTAGCTTACTCTTCCTGTGATACTCTTCCAAAACTGGGAACTGGAACCCACAAATGGACAGCATTTTTTTTTTGTGCAGTGTCCTGACCCTGACATCTGAGAAGATGTCACCATGTATGAGCATGAGGCCTTCATGCTTCCATGTTCCCTGGATCAGATCTGGATGGTCTTGCCTTCAAGATACATGTACCTTTAGTGCTACCTTAGCTGCCTGGAAAGTCTGGCTCAGGCTGTGACTTTAAGAGTTGCAAATTTCTCTGATCTCAAGTCAAGAAGAGGCAGAGGTTGGATTCTTCACTTTCCCATTTTCACTATGGAGAACCTAGAAGCAAGGCAAGTCATAGAAAGCCAGAAGGCTCAGATCTTGTGTTCTTCATCAGTTTCACACAGAATTTTCCATAATGTGAATAAAAATAAAAATCTTCTACATTGGTTTTGAACACAAATTCCATGTTTCTGCTGAAACTGAAAGAAAAAAAAAAATCTGCACAGAAAATCAGATTTTATCACAGATATTTGGAATCAAATGACCTGGACCTAAGAGTAGCATTTTCCTTTTTTGTCTCTTTTCACACACTCACCTACAGCCTCCTTGGTGTCAAGGATGTGCTGAACTATGTTATAGTCACTCCTTTCCACTGTCTAATGGGAAGCATGCTGATGAACTTCTCCCATAGCAGTTCCTGAGAATGACACAATCACTCTGTCTTGTAAAGTTGAAGAAATAAAGCTGGTTTTCCCTGAAAAAGTAAAACTGACTACAAACCCAGTTTATTATATGCACAACGTAAATTACCAAAGGGAGACAAATATTTTTACTTGTTTACTAATCTTGTTCAGGTATACTTATTTTAAAGGTTACTTGCAACTTCAGAGTGGAAATGTGCTTTTGAAATTGTTTTACTTTTCAACACTGTATGCCACTAAGTTGTCTTTTCACCTTTTTCTCAGCTTGTGAAGGATACAAAAAGAAAACAGATGGATGAGCAAAAATCAAACTACAAATCAATCTCCATAAAAATAAAATATTGTATTACTGTAATTTGATGTAGATGGTATTTGGACAGAACACAAACCATTCTCATTAAGAATGAGATTTAGCTTTACTTCTTCACACTGAAATAGATCTTTAACCCTTGAGCAATCCCACTGAAATAACTTTATATTGTTAATGTTCAAGATGAGACCCTGATCCTACTGAAGTAAATGGCAGAGATTCTGCTACCTTGAGAAATGGAATCCTATTTAATTCTTGGTCTCCTTTGGCTGTTACAGTCTGTCCTGGCATCTACCAAGCAGCACAAGAAAGTAAAGTACCATCATGGAAAAGGATTAGGTACCTTTGATAAATATCATGTGATACAGTAACACAGAGGATTTAAATCATAGAGTACAGATTCTTAATCATAATCATGTATCAGATATTCATTCTGATATATTCATATGATATATTCATATCATATATCAGACCTATCAGATATAAAGGTGAGATATTTGTTCTCACCTTTATTGACCTTCAGATGTATGGTTTCTCTCTGTAATATAATTTCCACAGAGCTCCCACAGGGTTTAGCTCCCCTGTGCCTACATTCACCTTGCTAGCAGCTTTGGTGGTGTTTAATGTTAGGGTCAGCATTGCAGGAGAGAAGTTGATTTGGGATGTGTGTTTTTGGGACAGGAATTGATGAACTAATTTTGTGAAAGGGAATACTGCTCTTCAGGAACTGTTTACTGTTCTCATTTTTGAAGGGTACTTTCTATTGCAGTGGAAATGATGGATTAAGTTTTGTTTGCAGAAACTTCTGAACTTCCATTGTTCAAGGGTCCACGGTACAGGACACACTTGTAGACAAGTGCAGGCAGTTGGCTGGGAGCCACAGGAAAGTTTTGCTGGAGGTCTCACTTGGAAACGATGACTGCAGGAAGTGAAAGTTTGACTTAGTTGAAGTTGTGATGATCAGGCAAAACAGATTTACATTTATTCAAGTTCGTTTGCAAGTTGTGGCTATGTAAGTGAGTTTAAACACAGGTATCTTGCAGGCTGAGTTTCAACAAGTCTCAAAATGCTGGTATGGCTCTCTCCTTAGTGGCAAAAATGTATTATAAAGTAGGAGGGAACACAATAAACTTTGTTGATGCAGTACAGACTTAAGCACGATTGAATATAATGCAGCGCTTAACTCATGATTCTCTGTTTTGTTTTACTCCTATGAGGCAAGAAGAAAGCCTGGCAACATTTCTACATTATAAACTCTTTAGGGAAAGGAATATGTCTCTTTGTGTGTACTTTGAAGTGCCTCTGGCACCTTGAGGTTCTTTAAAAATGGTAGTAATAATAATCATTTTTTGCTATGCAGTGGGGTCTGGTCTCCCATTTACATTCAGTATGATCAGTCATGCTGTGTTGCTGTCCTGTTCATCACTTCTCACCTCGCACTTACACGCAACTTCTATTATGGTTATTTTTAGAATACATAAGGCACTCAAATAACATGATTACAAGTGTGGAACAACAGCTTAGGAAACAGATAGGAGCATAGTTCACAGAAAGAGGCAGCATACTGCACCTACGCTGTGCTAGATCAAACCTGACATTGTAAAATCAAGGAGAGAGGGTTTCATATGAAAATAATGTGATGAGACAATAAGGAGTACTGCTGGGTTTTTTTTGTTTGTGGTTTTTGTTTGTTTGTTTGTTTGTTTGTTTGTTTTCCACTTAAGTTCCTGTCATTTAATGGGTTTCTGCTTTTTTTTTATTTTAAAGTTCTATGTTTATGCATACACATATATATTAATATTGCTATACAGGCAGTATACATGTGTGTAAATAGCTGCATGCATGCACACTCACCTGTGAGGGGTGGTGGTGTTTATGTGTGTGTTTTTGTAAAACACACAGAAAATAGCATGCTGCAGGAAACAAAATGGACCACTTGTAAAGTCCTGTAAAGCCATTTTTCATTCCTGGAGGGAAGTAAAATGACCATAAGTTTCCCTTTCATAAAATCTGAGCAACCGTTACAGAAAGCTTCGTTTTCTGTCAACGTCAAGAACAGGATATATTTACATACATCCAGACAGTTTGTGATGCCTGGAGGCAATAAGAAGCAGGGAAGGGTGCAGCATGGAATGCTTTTCCAGCTCTGGCTGACAGAGGGTACTGAGTGTTTTGTTCTAGTTGTCAGACATTAGAGCACCCCTGTGATTTCTCCAGCTTTGTGCTGAAGGCTGGCTTGGGTTCTTATCTCTGTGATGGTGCTGAACTGATGGAGGCATAAAAGAATCTTTATCTCCCCTCTTTACTTCAGTGTAGCAATGAACCAAATATAATATGAACACTTCAGGTAAAGTTTGTAAGTTTGTGTCCCTCAGGATATTGGCATTTTATGATGTCTAACATGTACCAAACAATGGGGAAATTTTGCATCAGATGAAACTGTTCCCCCACATTTTTTTTCTGTTGAATTAAACAGTGTAAATTGGTGTGTCACAAATACTTTAATAATCTTTTGAGACATACAATGACATATATTTTGCATATAACTGAAACAAATCTTAAAATTATTATGCCCAATCCACTCCTATCTCAGGTTTTCTCTACTATGATCCTTCTCTGAAACCACCTGTTTTCCCTAAATCTGTTAGATTATCTGTATTCACTTCTTCTGGAAGACCTTCTAAAACTTTATGGCTCTCATGAATGGAAACTTCAACCTAGTCTCTAGTCAATTTTATTTATGGTCAATATAGTCTCATTTATTTTTGGTGTCATTGTTTAAATCTGACATTCATTTTGGTGCTTCTTCATTAGGCTCACCTTTCTCTGATCATATTAAGACAAGGTGTGTGTATGCACCTCACTAACACACAACAGAACTTTGTATAAAGGACTCCTTGGAAGTTTTATCTTTCATTGCAGATGGCAAATGTATTACTACAGTTCTTTATTGATGTCAAATTTCTTTACGTATCTCAGACAAAGAAAATGTAGTTAAACATTAGTCTAAAATAAATAAATGAGATCACTTTAGAATGTTAATAGATTTTGAATCATTAAGGTTCAATATTTAAGTTGGTGTAGGGTAGAAGAATGGGACTATGGATGGACTTGGCTGAAATTAAAGGCAGTTCAGATACATTATTGGAATAAACAAATTTTCTAATTTTATCCCCTGAAGTGCTGGGGTTCCAACCCCCAACCCTGAATGAGGGCTGGCAAATGCATGATGTCCACAAGACATCAAGACAGGCAAGAAGAAAACCTCCTGATTGCTTGGCACCCAGAGTGTGGCCAGCCTTGGGTGGGAGCTGATTAGGAGATCACCACCAGGTGCCCCCACCTTCCACATTAACTTGGAGGAAGGGCAAGAAGCTGCCTCTATGAGAGCTGACTCTGCTTGAAGTGGGGTTGGGAGGTTTTTTACACAGTGTGGGGGTTCTGGTTATTGGAAGGGCTCCCTGACTCTTCATAGCAAGTAGAGTTCCCAGGATGGATTGGCAGGTTCATGAGTCACTCTCTGGGACTCTACTACATAATTGGACTTGTCTGGCTGATTCCATCTCCCATGGCATGGTTCCTCAGTCAGCTCACTCCCTTCTTCACACAATATGCAGTGGGTGAGTGCATTGACTTGTTCCTCCCTCTGGCTGTCTGGCACTTTGGATCTCTGGTGTGTGATGTGGGAGCAGAGGGAGGAGTTTGGCTGCTGGTCTGGCCATTAATGATAATATCATTTTATATTGGGCACGCGGTCAGCAAAAGACCCTCTCAAAGTGACTATCATAAAGCCACTGTTTACAAACATTTGGTTAGTGACTGCTAAACTGTATCTAAAACAATAATTTTAACATCTTGAGGCCATGTAGTTTTCACCTAGACCTATTTTTAATTTCAATTTTACTTTAAGAGGGATTAATACAGGTCCTAAATAGTTCTCTCAGAAATGTGCATGACAAGGTAACATCTGGATGAGATACAAGTTTTTAAGTAAATAATTTGTTTTAAATAATATAACTCAGCCTGAAAGGGATAGAAGTTTAGCCTTATGAATAATTTTTAATTTTAATAATTATTTTGGAGATGTTATTGAAAGCAGAGAACATGGGATAGCTTAGAAGCCTATAGAAAACTGTAGTCAGTAAAAAGGCATCTGGGGATATTAGTTGATAAGGTCAAGTAGTTTAATCAATTTCATTTTGTAGCTGGATATTTAGTCATGATTATAAGACAGAGAAATCATCTGAAGTAAGGAAATCTAAAAAGAAGGCAATACATCTTCTGCATTAAGTGAAATATATTGCTCTCAGCCATTTAGCTTCATGTTAGAATTAAGGGAGATTTTGGAAGTACCATTCTAGTGAGAGCTATTTAATTATCAGGAAGTGATAAAATAAAGCAGTTGTGCTTTGTTCCAGGGATATTGTGGATCTCTGGTTTAACATTATTGCTACTGGGATACACTGATGTCATGAACTGATTTGGGACAAAGACGTGTTTTTCATTACTAGATCTAAAGTTTGTTTAGTTTCAACATAAGGAACTGACTCAACACCTTCCTTCTACAGCCATTGCCAAAACTTAAGGGAGATACGGCATTAGCTGCACAGAGAACTGGGCTCTTTGACTTCCTTACGCACTTTGGAAATAGAAGACATTGCAGGAGATCAGCTGGAGAAACAAACTGAGCTGGTTTGTAGACCACTTCTTATTACCTCAATTTAAGACTCAGATCATATAAAATTTTTGAAGCATAGAGCTTATAGTATAGTGTAATTTTTGAAGTATAGCTCATGAACTAGCATATTTTGGAACAGGTAGTATGAAATTGTGATGACTTCAAGAACTACACTACTCTTAGAGAATAGTGGAATTTCTTCTGAACAGGCAATCACTGTTTAATAATTGGTCTCATCCTGAAAGTGAGATACCGGAACTGTACTTGCTGTGTGTCACTAAGAACATCTTCTGGTGTCCTCTCTGTGTGTGTGTATTTTTTTTTTAAACTAGGTGCATTTAGCATATTCATGCCTCTAATGTTCTAAGATACTCTAATGCTCTAATGTTCTACTCATAAATGCCTTGCTCTGAGACTGAAAAACCAGAACTGGTTGAATTTGATTCCAACTTGGGTATTTTTTGTAGTCAATTCAAGACACTCTTTTCATTATGTAGGTATTTTAAGAAAATAAATACAATCCAAAATGAAATAATACAATTAAAGAAAATGATAGCTGTCTATTTTTATAGAATGGAAATTTCTTAGAACTCAAGGCTCTAGAAATAGAGACCACACCTCTTCTGGCAGAATGCAATCCAGTTAAAAGATGTTGAGAGTCACTCATTAGGTGTCACTTGAGAACAAAAGAAATGTTACTTTCATATAAGTATTGGGGCTGGCAATTTTCTGTGCAGCAAACAAGTACAGAAAAAAGTTCACAACCCACATTTTGGGTAAGATAATCAAAAGTTGATCTGACTTTACCTGCAACAGGTTTAAACCCTGGAGAGTCTTTAAGTCTTAAACTCTGGTAGTATTTTCATTTTTAAAGCATTTGATAGCTACTCTGCTGGTTTTCTGCTGTATATTTTGAAATGTTTTCATTGTTGAGATACAAATTATCCATTTAGATGTTGGTATATCTGCTTTATGAAGCAGTGAACAAACTGAAAGCTGTATCCTGCAAATACTTACCAGCAAGCTCAAAACTTAATCTCACTTTTACACCTGCTTGTGAGGATACTCACTATGATTCAAAATGCTCAAAAACATAAGTAGCCCCAAAGCCATAATATGTCCTAATGCTACTTCTGCTACATGTTTTATAGGTATGAACTGAGAATGTCTTAGAAAATTGATCCAGAATCTGCTATACCACTTTCTTCAGTTGATCTATGTATGGTAATCACACAAAACCCACATCCACTTCTATTTTTAGGCTTTGTTTGAAAATGTAATAAATTTCTATGTAGTATTTACATTGTATCTAATCAAAACTGTTGATCACTCTCTAACTTGGAAGAAATTTTGTACTTTGCACTAATGAAAGGCAATAGGAAAAAAAGTGCATCTTAAGAGACTTTATTATGAATTGTTTGTGTACTACTGTCTACCTGTACTTATCAATATCTCAGACAATATTTTCCAACTTATGGACAAGATAAGAGGCTAAGAATCCCTTAGACTAACAATTATCTTGTTTTAACATCACAAGCAGATGCATCCTGAGAAGCAGAAAGGACAGCCTATAAAACGTGTTCAGGTAGTTTAAACATCAGGATTACAGAACACATCATGGAGAATTACACAAGTATAATAGCAATAAAATACAGAAAAATGGTTTGATTTATTCATTAGCTTGAGAGAGGTAAATGCTTTATTCTGTCATCCTAAAATTTTCACTCCAGAAGTGATACAGAATATCACATAGTTAATATACAGGCTAAAAACATGGATTAAGGAATAACATCTGTTTGTAAGTCAAGTGGTGTCAGCGAAAGAAAGTAGTACTCCCACTGATGTAACGAATAATTGAGACAAGTGATATTAAAACAATGCAAAAGTTCTTCATTAATAATTTCAGTGTGTATTTCAAGGAAGCGACAACTAGAACTTTTTCACATGTAAAATTTTTCCTTTATCTGCACCACTCTTACAGAGTGAGGGAAAGGGAATTTAAAATAAGTGTAAAAGCTCATTGAATAAATATGCTCATCTGTGGCTATTTGAGTCATGAAATCCACTACTTCATGGCCAGAGAGTGGCCATGGCAATGGCCTCCAGGGAAAGGATCACATCTCAAAAATCTCTCCAAGATTTTGTTGGTCAGTGTCCAAAAATCAGGAAAATACAAGTAGGAATATAGGATCTATATATTAGATTGGTTGGTCTTCATTATAGAACTATTTCCACATGAAGGGCAGCTAATTTAAATGCACCAAGCTAAGATATTTAATGTATACACAAACACGTGACATTATAATGTGAAAATAAAGCCTCTGGAGCCACCACTGGTGTTCTCACTGTTGCTTCAGTCAGATTAACATCTATTGAAATAACTTGTGACACACGGAAGCAAAAGAAGTCATCCACATTTTTTTAAACAACACTGTCTGTAAGTTCAGTTATCCTCCAGAAGACTGTGTACCAACAATATACCTTTTGCTCACCAGTGGCTGTTGGTGTTCTGGGTTCAGGAATAAACAGACAAATTTGTAGAAATATCATGCTCAGACATTCTCTAGAAGTTAGGCATCAAACTGATGTACCCATGAAATAATACCTAGTACATAAAAAATTTAAAAGAGCAAACAGTAAACCATATTTTTGTTACAGGTAAGTAACTGAAACTATCAGGGTTCAATGAGTAATGTGGTCTGCTGCGTTTAATTGGTGGGGCAGTACAAGATATACAGTTAATGGGATAGATTGTTTCTTGCAGAAAACAATAAAGCTAAATTAAATATAGCTAGAGCTAGACATTGCACTTCAGGATTTTAAGAGCCTCTACTTGGCGATATGGACCAGAGTAAACATAGTCATAGCCTGCTTTTGGGTTTGTCAGTAGTCCCCTAAAATAGGCAATGCTGGGCTGAGCCCAGCTCATGAACATCTCCAGTCACACATTGTCCAAGTGGCATGTTGTATGACTGGGAAAACTATGCTAAAGCAGTGACTTTTCTCTGTTGTGCCATGAGGCTTCACCTCATCAACTTCCTTGCTCTCACCAAAATGCAGCTCTTCTCATTCCTTACTCTTTATCACTAGCTTTTGCACTACAGAGACTTCTGGTCTCATCCCTGTACAACAACTTCAGTATTCTAATGCTCATGAGTAAAAGAGGGTCAATGTATCTCATTTTCAAACAACCATAAAATGCTATTTTTCTGAGTTCAGTATAAGTCATTTGGGTATTTATTTTAAGAAGGGGTTAATTTGTGTATGTACAGATAGATGTCTGCTTGCTCTGCTGTAGAGAGAACCTAGAACACTAGTTAAATTTTCAAGTAAGTGAATATAAGGTGAGTTCTGTCCATAAAAAAGAAATTTTTAATAAAAACATTTAAAATTTTAACCCCAGCCAGCAACTAAGCACCACTCACCTGTCCCCCATCAGAGAAGTGGGAGAGCAAAAGTGAGAAAATTCAGGGGTTGTGATGAAGACAGTTTAATAGGTAAAGTAAAAGCCATGCACACAAGCAAAGCCAAACCAGGAATTCATTCACCCCTTCCCATCAGTGGGCAGGGGTTCAGCCACCTCCAGTTCAGCCGGGCTCCATCACGTGTAACAGTTACTGGGGAAGACAAACACCACCACTCCAAATGTTGCCTCTTCCTCCTTCTTCACACACCTTTATATGCTGAGCATGACATCACATGGTATGGGATATCCCTTTGCTTAGCTGTCCCAGCTGTGTCCCCTCACAACTCCTTGGGCACCCCCAGCCCACTCACTGGTGGGGTGGCATGAGGAGCAGAGGTGGCTTGATTCTGTAGGAGCGCTGCTCAGCAGTAACAAAACATCCCTGGTTTACCAACACAGTTCTCAGCACAAATCTGAAACATAGCCCCATGCTGGCTACTATGAAGAAGGCTAACTCTACCCCAGCACAAATGTAATGTAAAGAATTTTTAATAACTCTTAATCAGTATTTTATAGGAATGAGGCCATCCTTTTGTCTTTTGGACTAACAGACATAAATGGAAGGTCAGACAGTTAACTTTACTCAGTTGCTTGTATCAGTGTGTGCAAAGTAATTTGTTTTTATGACTGGAGAACACCACAAAAACTCTCTACACTTAATTGTACTCATGAAAATTATTTTATTAAATTGAGGACAACTTTATCCTTCGGGTGCCTGATGGCAAATGGCTAGGGAGTGGTTATTCTTCAGGATTTTTATTTGGAGAGCTTCCATCTTAATCCTTCTAAAATCAGTGAGACTAGGAAAGAATCAAGAACTCTGATTTCTTCCTTTTTATGCTCTTATAATTCCTATCAGTATCAAAGGACTGTCTCTAGAGCAACATTTTTGGAAGCAGCTTGATTCAAAATTTAAATTTCATTTTCAAGAGGGATTAAAAAAGAAGACTGAAAAGGAACCTAAGTTACTGAGACATTTCAGAAAATTATAAACATAGTTTTAACTTTTAAAGTGCTATGTGGATTTTTGGATGTTACTTGTGGATTTAAGGAGGAGAGGAGAATTTGACTTGCATGTTGCTGTGAGTAGATATAATATGATGGAGATAAACAATAGGTTTACTGACACTATCAGAAAAATCAATGATGTATTTAAGTCAACCAAGTGAGAATTATTTAGCTTTACTGTGGTGTAAGGTGGACTATCAAACGTCTTTTACATTTTCTCAGATGAATATGAGGTTACAAATTACTGAATGGTTCTGAACTGTATTTTCCTTTTGTTCTTCAGTCCACTGGACAATATCTTTCACTTACATTCCTAAATGCGCTGTGCAAAGTAAGTGTGTGGTTCCAAAAGCAGGAAACCTTAGGGTAACCCCCTTTCCAAAGACTGTTCACATGGTAAGATTTCCTTTCTAATATAGTTGATTCTATTTATAGGATGACATAAATTGAAGAGCTGCATGAATTACGAATGCACTCTTAATAAACCAAAACACATCCATGCTTCTGAGAGGAACCTAAAATCTCAAGAAGAGATGCTATGCTGCATAGATTTCGAGGCTTTTATAATAGATTTTATTTATTCCTATTTATGATAATAATTATGCATAGTTTTATATATTCCTTAAATTGGTAAACAATACCAATCCTAACACACAGAAGGCAACTGCTCTGAATTCGGGGGAGCCTCGTTTGCACAATATGAGGAACAGACAGGACACAAGTACAGATCATACCATAGACTCTACCAGCTATCATTATGCATTTGTGTAAGAACATTCATTAGATCAGTATGCAGCAGAAGAAAAACTGTTCTCACAGCTGACTAATGTGATTACAAAGCCATAGTGGTAAACTGGTAGATCCGCTACAGGTGCCACTGTACCTATAGGGGGATCATGGTACATGTTTCCAGGTTTCTCATGTTTTTAAACTCTTGATCATGTTTCTATTTATGTTGATGAGATGCTAGTGTGTATGCGATGTCCTTCACCACAACTGGGCAAACTGAGATGCCCATAATGTCTAATCTGGGTATGAGCAACAATAAAGACACTGCTAATTGCTCCAAAAAGGGTTTGCTACCTAACTTACCTTGGAATGGAAGGCCAAGGAAAAGAGAAAATGTTAGTATTAGTTAAAGCTCCTCAACTGAAGTTGCACTTTATATTCATGTCACTACTTTTGAGTGTTGCACTCTTAAGTAATGTCATAATTTGACAACATTAATATTATCTTTTTAGTATTATGCTATGTCTGCACAAAATACTGCTGTTGGCTTATTTAAAAAGAAATAAAGATAGAAATATTTTTAGAGCACCACAGCTGTTTGTTCTCCCTTTCCCTCTCTATTCTACTTTCTCCTTGTGTGTTTCTTCCTTTTTCTCCTATTTTCTTCTGAATTCCTCCCTCCCTGTGCTTGGAAACGGCAAGACAATCCATACTACACTATCATTTGCACCCCTGAGAAACATGCCTCTCTCAGAAGCCCCGACTGCACAGTGTTAAGACTGTGCTAAGGGTAGTACGCTCTCAGGGAGGGTAAGGTCACGGAGTGCAGAGAACTTCTCTGATTTGTAACAAAACTGGCTTCTGAAGCCCTTACATGCGCCAAACCAGTAAGTTATTGCTGCTGTGGGCTGCACAGTCTTGCTACTAGCAGAAATTTGCTGTGTGGTGTGGGATTATATATGTGTTTCAGTGGATTCCTAAGTTTTCAGTGGCCATCTGTAAGCAGTGGGGGTGAGTGGGCTGCATTTCAGACAACTGAGGCATCCAGCAATATTTCCTCGTAGGACACTGTTTCTTACACCCCACATTCCAGATGCTCCATACATGTGATATCTCATTCAGAACATGCATCCATGTTTTTAGCTTTCTTCAGTCAAAAAAGTTTTCCCTGGCTCTGGCACAGCTATTGAATTTGCTTTTCCAGCTGAAGGCATAGCATACTGTATGTTAGCTTGTGCAAGTCATTTCTGCAGTAGAATTTTGCTGATATTGAGATATATTTTTTCTATAAAGGAGAACACAGATGTCAATTAGGAGATCGTATGTATAATTTTTCTGAAGTAAATGCAAATTCTTCCAGGGTATTACCACAATCCTGTGCAGTGAAAATAAGTATTTTACGTTATTACGAAGAGAATGGCTATTCTGTGATTCTGATTTAAAGTTGCCCAAAAAGTCTAAGCACTTTGGTAGACTGTTTGTTCATCCATAAGATTGCCTGAGCAATATCAGAGAGCATCCAGTCAGGAAATGAAGAATAATCTTTGCCACTATTTCTGGATAACAAATAAGATATAAATTTTAATGTGAGATGAAAAGTATCTTGCATAACTGAACTATTGAAAGAGAGCAGTGATTTCTGCTCTAAATAAATACATGGAAAAAAGACAGGAAACTGACACCAAGAAAATGCTAAGCTCTGCACCAACCAAAACTGAACTCAGATCCAGAGAGTACCCTTTTTAGGAAAAGTCTGCTTAAGAATCCAGAAGGTTTCTGAGGTCACCATTTATTTCTATGCCATTCTTTTTCCATATAGAGTGGCCATAGGCTTTGGCCTCTAAACATTGGCAGACCTCCCAGAATGGATGGAAAGGTCTGGACTATCAACATGAAGTCTGACTCAGCACTGTTTCCAACATTCTGTGTCTGGCTTCCCACATTGCTGCATCCATTGAAATCCTGCTGCCAGGAACTTCACCATAGGGTTGTGATCACTCCTTGGGAGTAAAACATTCACAAAAAATGTAGTAGTCTTTCAGTTCTAACTTGTTCATAGGACTAGTTGAAAGGGCAATATGTACCCAGTGGTCTCACTCATTATCTTTGGATATCCTCAGATCTTCTGTAGCTTCTGACACGTAAGCAATCTTTCTTGAGGCATTTTTCCTTTGTATCATCTAGAAACACATTGGTGGAACTTCATCTTCTTATTTCAAAAATCAGAGGAAGCTCTAGTTCAGACTGATCATCTTTCAGCTGCTTAATGATATACTTAAGTCTGTTTTCTTGTCTTAGAATCTGAGTATGTCTGGCATGACCATACATAAATTCTCCAAATTATGTAATTAGAATAAACTGTAGATCTGTCAAACACCTGGGAAAGATGCAAATTGTCCCACACTCGTGTTATAGGGGTATTAATTCTAAGCCTTAATAATTTCATGCTTAGTCTAGTTAACTGCTTCACTATTGACCAAAGAAAGGAGAGGAATAAAGTTACAAAAACTATGCTGTATGTTCTTTCAGGCACTCTAGGTGGGTAACAGTTAGGAAAACACCATTTACACTTTTTCATTCAGAGCTTAAAAACCCAAGCACCATGATGAAGATCATGGAAGAATTCAAGTCTTTACAAAGGAAATAAAAACCTAAAAGCCCAACAGAACCTATGCAATTATATTTTTAACACTGCATGCTCTTATTGGGTGTTTTAAATGGTCAGAAATTGATTATCTGCGTATCTCAGACATCAAGTATCTTTTCTTTCAAATTCAATTGCTGCCCAAACTTTGTGGTATCTTCATTACATATCAGTATCTTTGTATACAATAGCTCATATCCAGATTTATGTGAGAATTCTGAAGTGATTTTGCTAAATAGGCTTTTTTGCAAAAAAGGAAATCCATACTTGGTGGTCAAGAGGTTAATTCTGTTGCCAAAATAATATTTCAATATTTTAGCATTTTTTCTTCTTCTCAATCAGAGAATGAACAGGTTGTTTTAAGAACCACTACGTGTTCTCCGAAAGAGGACAGAGTTTTCGAAAGTATGCACGCTATCTGTGTGTAAGATAGGTGCTCACACTTGATGAACATGGAAATCTAAGCTGCAATTTTCCTAGTTTCTTTGCCAGAGTACAAGCATTTCAAGAATTTAATTTTTGAACTGCGATAACCTTTCAGTTAGGGAGTTTATGTAAATATTCATAGAATCATAGTAAGGCATAGACAATTGGAAGTGACAAAGTTCAAGATGATTAAGAAGTGAGCCTCTGTGAGGGTTATTTTCTTCTTCTTGAGATATTGTAATTTATTAAGAGCATATGTCTTCAGAAATGGGCCTATACTACCACTGCTCACACCCAATTACTATATTGCTTGAAAAGATGTACATTTTTAAACTATTCTTACTCTATAATTTCTAATTATCTGTCTGTACCCCCAGCTTTTGGACAAATGGCCACCATTCCCTCCGTACAAAACCTGGAGACATTCCTTCCCCTGCTGCCATGCTCAGATGCTATAGTTGCCTCCTGTGGGGGTTACCATCCCCCTGGTCATGCTGGCTAAACATTCAGTGAGCACTGTCTGGTTGCTATGGGCAATATCCAACAGGTGAACCTGAGGAGCCAGTGAATGGCACAGAAGTTGCAGCCTTGGTGTGGACATCTGTTTTGCCAATGACCAGGCCCAACAAAAATGATAACACCAGCAGGGAGATGAACCAATATGCAGACTGTATTGTAGACAGAAATGTTACTATATGAATGACTGCCGGGGGTACAAACAGGTCAACAAGCTCACACATGATTGACGCCACCCCCAACGATCCCACAAACAACATGACTCGGCCCACAACAGGTGGTACAAACAGAGACCTGAGGTTGCCCACAGTTGGCATGGGAAACAGCCAGACCAGCAAGCTGAACACATATGATAAAGGTGACCACATAGTGACTCTCACCCGATCTGCCCGCGTTCGCAAAGGTCTAAACAGACTGGAGTCCAGCTCCAGGGAGAGTCAGGAGGTCTGCCCTGAACCAGGAAGCCCGGTGGAGTGCACTCCACAGCCAGACACTCCTGACTCCCTGCAAGTGGTCCCAGCTTTTTCCCCAAGCAGACACCTGACCTTTGTCAACTCAGTGCGGGACCCCTGGGGCTCATTTCCCTTATGGCTCTCCCTGCAGGGCCGGCCGCACCCTGGGGGGAAGCCATAAGGCAAACTCACCACCTCTGTATGAAGGGCTGTGGGAATCACCCATATGTCAACCTTAATTCAGGGCTCGGGGTTCAAACCCCAGCATTTCAACATCTTTACAGCTACAGCAGTTCAGAAAATCAGGCAACTGATTGGGGAGAGGCAATTTTTAAGATTTAAGAAATCTACTCTGAATCTCTCTGCAGGTTACCAGAAAATGCTGGACCTATTCTTGAGCCCTGAGGGAAAGCTACACTACTCAACTTTTGCCTGTGCAACTCAAGCCCCTGCCCCACCAAAAGAGAGTGGCCCTGCCCATACTGTTCACTGGAAACAGCTCCTGGTGAACAGAACTGGAGATTGGCTGAACAATAACACAGCACCAGTGATCACTGGCGGCGCTTGAGCTTTGCCCTGGCCAGGCCTCAGCTAGTAGGTATAGCCCACGAAAAGCTGTTTTCATCATGGACATGCTACGTGCTACTTGTTCTGCTAAAGAAAATGGGTAATTTTCACGCAGTACTGAAATGTATTAAATGAAAACTTCTCTGTGAATTGGGGAAAAACATTCGTTAATTTAGATAATTAATTACATTTTAAAGCAGCAGGCATGTGTATGTTTCTTCTGGAATTCCATAAACAACTTTTTAACCTTTAGGTAAACAATTTCAAAATACACTGAAATACACAAAATATACTGAAATGACTAAGTGTAATAATCCTTTAAGTGATCAGATGTATCTCTTTGAAAAGTCAAAGAAATAATACATTTTTATATGTCCTCTTTTAAAGAGTTGACAAAGTAGAATATGGCCTTAATGCCTCAGAACAGACAAAATATGTAACCTAACTTAAATTGATGCTTAAATTTACGAAAGCAAGAGTCGGCATGATAATGATGCTCTTATGTAATTTACCCTAAACAGTAAGTAAGAATAAACACTTACTTGTGATACATTCGCATTGCTGTTTATAATTTATTTATAATTGTTGTATACCATGTAAAGTACATTAATTTTTAAGTTGCACTTTGTATGTTGCCAAAATGTTGGAAACAGGTTGCTTAACTCCATTCTTTCACATTTCAGCTGCAGCAGGTATAAAGGTGGTTTCTGTCAAACAACCTGTTTAGGCTGAAAATACTGTGTGGGAGGTAGGCAACATAACAGAAATGGTAAAGAATGCTCCATCTATACGAAGGAAAAGACATGGCCAGTTCTGATTAGGGAACTGAACTGAGATTTAAGAAAATATTGAGAATGGGTAAAGATCAAATATTAACTGTAACTTGGAAGATGGGTGAATTCAAGCCCCTATTTGAGCCTAATTCTGCAACAAGGTTGTAGCAGAGCATTTCATTTGGTGGACTCTTACCATGTTTGTCTATTGTCAGGGAATACCTTCTTGAAAACTCCACCACTATTGCACTTGTACTTAACCACAAGTCTACACCTCAAGGAAAGAAACTGGAATATAACTTGGGCACATCATAATCACTTCAGCTAAATGGAAAACATCTATTATTTACTCAGATTCTTTAAAGTATCTGAAATTATTTTTTAAACACAGTTCAGTTTCCATCATTTTCTCTTCTTCAATAAAAAAGTGTTTTTGCAAATGCAGTTATCATTTGTGAAGATTACTTTCTAACACAGTGTGATGGAAAATTTTAGTGCATTGCTGTATTATAATTTCTGTTATTTATATGAAGGCTTTTGCAATATTAGCCAAATAATCACTTAAAGTTTTGAGAGGCTGAGCTGAAATCTTTTTCTCCTGAGGGTACCTGGACCACAGAGGTAAGAGTTAGAGAAATCCTTAGAAGTTTGCCTCACTATAAGTCATTTGATTCCTGCTAGTGAAGCTGTAAGAAACACTTAAAGTTGTGGTACATTTGTGTGTCAGTTCTGAAATTTCTGGAAGCATGGTAATCAAGACATTTCTGTATCAAATCTCCTTACTGGGCATCAGCAAAATCAGTCTGATTCTTTGGTTTGTGTGGTTGGACAGGTTTTTTTCAAAGTTTTTTGCAAAGTCAGTGTTTGACAACACCGAGAATTTGGTAAGTGGCACGAGATGCTATGCAATGCAACGAGGTATAGAAAACAATGGTCTGTTCATAGCGGGTCATTGACAGCTCTACATGTATATGGGATTCCTCAAGTCATTAAAAGAACGGTCGAGAGAAAATTTGTCCTATAGACACAGACTATAAACGTAAGCATTGCTAACAGTTTGGCTTCGTCAAAACACTGTACTAGTGTCAGTAACAAGCCCGTCAGATGGTGTTTTCTACTGTGCAAGCAACAAAATTTCTCCAGTGCTACTCTTCAGAAGGGAGCAACTCCTGAAGTGCAGGCTGCTTGCAGGCTTGTCTCCCGGCTACGCGTGGTCGCCCGTTTGCCTGCGCGATCGAGGCGAGGGAGTGATGACCAGGCGGCCAGCGCTGCCCGCGGGCTACCTAGCGCGGGCTGGTGCGAGCGGCCGGAGCGC
>NW_008594160.1:23358-29903 GCF_000691845.1 Merops nubicus | reverse complement strand
ATTCCTTTTCTGACCAACTCTTACACACACCCCGTACTTTAATTCTTCCACACATTGTGCTGTGTCTGATTTGACTGTTCACTGTCTGCTAGTATCTTCTAAGCTCTCTTTCCAGACATATTTATGGTTTTCTGCCAGTACTTTTTCCCTTACTTGCCCTTTGCCTTTATATGGGTTGTGTAGGCTGCCTGTGTGAGTCTGATTTAGGTTATCCCTTTTAAAAGGGGAGGTGGAGAATACAGAAAAGTGAAGAGCACAGATACTTCAACAATTCAGGAATCTGGGTTCTCAATGTCTAACACATGCCTAGTCTCTACTGACTGTCTGTGCCCCTGTGCTGGCAGTGGGGGTCTTCAGGGGTGGCTGCCATGAGAAGAGACCTAGGCTGCCCTGGTTTGGACATAGCTCGTTCCTTCCAGTTCCATCAGACATACTGAAAGGCACAGCTGAACCCCTCAGCCAGGATGGCCTTTCACTGACCTCATGCCCCAATTGGCAGGATATTATCATTAACAGACAGCACACAAGCCAGAGCTGTCCCTCTGGTTTTAAGTCACATATAGGGGAAGAGGTAGCCAGCCACCAGCAGAATGAAAAGGTTGATATGTTCACTCATAGAGCAAGATGAATTGAAGTCCAAAGTGAATCAACCAACGAACCAGGAAACCAGTATAATTCCAGTTGTGTGGCTATGAGAACAAAATGGTGCCATTATTAGGGATATATTCCTTCCTCTTCTCCCAGCCATACTGATGTCCCAGCACTGCTGGGGGCCCTGCCTACAACTGGCCTGAGGGGAGGAGGTGGGGAGGGATACTTCCAGTAACAGGAAATCCTCCAAAGCACATTCACCCTCTCCATCAACCATTACCAGCAGAGCCAGCCTTTATGCTGTTAACTTCAATACAGGGCACCTGGTGGTGATCTCCTAGTTGCTTCCAACCCAGGGCTGGACAGACTCTGAGTAAAAACCAGTAAGGAAGGCCTCTCCTGCCTGTTTGTGGACATCATCCATATGTCAATCCTGATTCAGGGCTAGGGATTTAAACCCCAGCACTTCAGGTGGTGGCACATCAATGGAAACATACTTAAGAAAAATACTGTACAACAGAGAGAAAAGCAAGGGGAGATAAATACAAAAAACAAACCTAGAGAAACCAAGTCAGAGAAGGAGAGGGAAGTGCTGCTCCAGGTGCTGAAACAAAGATTCCACTCAGCCTGTGGAAAGAACCACACCATAGCAGAGATCCATCATTGCAGCCACTGGAAAGCCCACTCAGGAGCAAGTTTATCCTGTAGTATCACAGATAGATTGTAGAAAGGGCAAGAACTGGATCAGAGCAAAGCATGAAGAGGAAGGAGAAACAGAGACAAGCTGTTATGGACTGATCCCAAATGCCATTTCCTGTCCCCTTGCACCAGGGATGAGGTGAACAGGAGAATGGAAGAGTGTAGCTGAGCCTGGACGAAGATGGTTTAGTTTTTTGTCTTTGATTCTCACCATCCAACTCTATTTTAATTGCTAATGAAGGAAGTTGATTTTCTTCAAGTCTGTTTTGCCCATTACAGTAACTGGTAAGTGATCTCCTTGTCTTTATTTTGACTCACAAGCTTTTTCATCTTATTTTCTCTCCTTCTCCTGTTGAGGCAGGCAAATGAGGTGCTCAGTGGGAGTCTGTCAGTCAGCCAAGCTCAGGCCACCACAGTTTCTTACCTCCTAAGTCTACAATGTGAATAAATGATGTTAGTCATATCAGTAAAAAAACCCACAATATATAGGTGACAAAACTTCATAGATTACACAAGTAGTGTTTGCTGGCTCTTAATTAGAGCAAGTTTCTATCTGAAACAGAAACAGCACAGTTACTATTCTGTGGTGGTTCAGACCCAGGTCAGAGCCAGGCACCACGGGGCCGCTCGCTAACCCCCCACCCCCTGCATGGGCGGGAGAAAAGGGAGAAAAATACAAACCCTGTGGACTGAGATAAGAAGAATTTAATACAACAGTGCAGAAGGAACAGTGAACAACAGCAGTAACAATGGGTATAACAACATATCACAAAGAAAAGAGCTCAGGGCAGGGGCTCAGGGTGGCACCCACTGCTGAACTGCAAGTTCAGTCAGAAAACAGAAAGCTACGCTGTGTAAACTGTCTGAGCTACTGAAATACCTTTTACAAATCCAAAACATTTTAAAAAAATTAAAACTTTTTTCCTTTTTTACTAAAAGAAGATCATCTTTGTTTTCTTTATAGTTCCCAGTTTTCCCACATCTTTTGTGATGCTAGAAAAACATTAATAAACTATGCTGTTTTCAAATCATGTATACGCAATTTCATAGAAAGTGATGTTACACAAACACATGTACATATTTCATTAGTCTTCTGGACTAAGAATATTTCTGTTTGCAGAGTAAAAATAGTAACTTTAGTTTAAATACAGTTGCTGACTCTAATAATCATAATAATAATGGGACTACTTCCTAAATCAAACAGTAGTGGAAATAGATATCTGTTGTTATCATTGGTTTTGATTTTTTTTGTTTGCATCAGGTACTTGCTACTCTATGGAACACACACAAAGAGAGAGATACAGACATTTACATGCATTAACACATGACACAGAAATTTTTGCCTTATATTTAATATTGTAATTAAACTACTCCTTAAGCTAAACTGACATTATTTCTGCTTGAAAACCTTAAGGATGCATATACTATTTTTAATTTGATCTGCTAACTGGCACTGTCTCTCCATTAAAAGAGATTTATGACTGCTAAGTTTGTTTCTTAAAAAATGCTCTGGTACCATGAAGGTTTTGTCTGGGAAAACAAAAACAAAAGGACAGAATAAACAAGTGTTAATCAACAGCTTTAGTCTTTTTAACATTAAAAATTGGGATGAGTTATTTTCCTGACCACAAGGATTTATTTTTACATTTGTCTAGGAGCCCTATGGATTATGTCTTCAGCCCAGGAAAATTTGGCAAGCCTGGGGACCTTTCTGGAGCACATCCTCCTCTGGCTGCAGTGAGCACTTGAGAAGGAGCAGAGCAGCTGAGTGCATGGACTTTAGATGAGAAAGCACTCCTGGGTCCACAGGCCATACATCAGCCAGTGAACTACTGCTAGCTTGTGCTCAACAACAGCTGATGTAGATCAGCTGTCATGTTGAAAACGTGGACATAACATGAAAAACTTACAACTGATAAAAATTTTGACTTAGCTAGTATTCTGCTAAGTGAGGATGTTAGCATAGGCTTTTCCTGCTTGTTTCCAATATCTGTATGGTAGATATTTTATAATGCTGTGTGTTGTGTCATGTGATCTGACCTCATTGTTTGAGTTTTGCTATAGTAACTACCTGGGATATTCTTTAAAGTTTATAGAGACCATACAGAAAATTTCCATCTCTAGATGCAGTAGATGTGATTTTTTTTTTTTTTAAAGAAGAACTTTTTGAATTTAAATTAACATTTGCCATTTATTCTTCATAGATAAAACTGCCTTCCTCTTTTCACTAGTTACTCTATTTGTAAGAGGAATATTTTGACACGGAAAATTAAAGCAACAGGCAGTGTCTGGAAAGCTGTTTCACACTAGAAGAAGTGAGAGGTTGGGAATTTAGCTCTCTACTTTCTCAGTGACAACATTATGTCTGATATTCCTTAATACAGTCTTGATTAACTAACGTGTTGTTTAACTGATGAGAGAGGGAATATTGATACTAAAAGATAATATCTAGGTTGCAAGCAAATACATGTGCCAAAATTGAAGTTCAGTAAAGTCATTCTTGAAATAACATTCAACTTTTAAAAACAGCTACTTGCTTTGTGTACTGAAACCTATTCTCTTGCTGATAAGACAGTGAGAGCCTTAACCCGTTCTATTTTGCCAGACCAGAGCAGCTGTACCTAGGACTTCAGAAAATCATGAAAATAGGGTTGAGGGATAGTCCAGTTACTGCACAGTAAATCACAGTATTTTCTGCACTGCTGAACTATCATTATTAAGGGAGCAACGACTGTAATAGGTCAAATCTGTAGCCTGATCATAGCACACCAGTGGAGCAGAGACATCTGGAGCCACTAGACATGAAACTCTAAAAGCATTCATGTGTTACATGACTTACTGTCAAGCCTCTAGAATAGGTATTGTAATAGTCTGAAGTGTTATATTTAGGTCACTTCATCTCTAATTTACTTCAGAAATTTTGATGAGAAAAAATTGCAATTGTAATTATTTCACATAGTGCCAAAAATAATTCTTCAGAAGGGAGAAAAGAAACCAAAACTTAAAAACACAGTACTGGATTTTTGTCCCTCTTACTGTAGAAGCACTGCCAGCTTAAAACAACTTGCAAGCTTCTGGCAAGTTTTGTTCCATGCTTGATAACATGTGTCACAACTAAATTATAAATTATTTGTGATAGGTTGACCACATGAATGCAGGGAGTCAGGAAAGACATCTTTTCCTTTTTTAACAATTGTATGAACAGAAAAGAGCCTTTATGTTCTCATACATGTATATTTCTCCTGCATGCAGAAACAAAATTTTAGTGTAGGCTGAATGTAAAATGAACTGACTCATTAACATCATTATTTACACAACTGTGAATTATATTACAACACCAAAATGGTTATAGAAACAAAGTTACAGAATACCCCAACTCAGTTTATGGTTCTATGGACAGCAAGACTTACCAATGTTAATGTTTAACTTTTTTTTTTTTTTTTTTTATAGTAAACCCTTTCAAAAATAGTACTGACAATAAATAGCTGTTCCACAATATTACTTTTTAAAATTCACTAACAAAGGGCTATGATCTCTTACAACAAAATTTGAGGGGGAAAAAAACTATTTAATTTCTCTGTTAATGTATTATTTATTAAAGACAGAGAAATTTAAGATTTAAGCCCCATAATTTTTTTCTTCATAATGGTAATTAAAAAAAAATACCATTGGCTAAATAACATCTTCACCTGTAGAACCAGCATTTCCAAATAAACACAAGGGCTATGCATAGAGTCATATATTAACAACCACTTTTCCTATGAGAAAAAAACGATTTTCAAAAATTCTTGTAAGTTTTTCATACAGTGCAATGAGACATTTCACTATTTACATAGAAACAACTGGGGTTATTTAGAGGAGACTGAGAGGTGACTTTATTGCTCTTTACAGCTACCTAAAAGGAGGCTGTAGTGGGGCTGGTCTTGGTCTGTTCTCCCAAATTACCAACAATAAGACAAGAGGAAATGGCCTCAAATTGTGTCAGGGGAAGTTTCGATTTGCTATTAGGAAGAATTTCTTCACTGAGAGAGTGGTTAGGCACTGGAACGAGATGCCCAGGGATGTGGAGGAGTCATCATCCCTCCAGATGTTCAAAAAACAGGTAGATGTAGCACTTGAGGCTATGGTCTAGTGGTTAGGGAAATGTTGGGATGGTGGTTGGACTTGATGATCCTGGAGGTCCTTTCTAACCATAGTCATTCTATGAGGGGAATACCTCTCAAGCTGCTGTTGGCTGCGTACATCACTGTTGGAGGAGATGACTGAAAGTCTAACAGAGAGAGTTGATGGGCTGTAGTCTTCTTTCTCTACTCAAGATTGGAACACCTTCTTGGTAGAAATTGCATTTGATATGTGATATACCTTTTCTTAGCATTACTATTATTTACTAGTATTATTACATGGACTTGAGTCTCTGACTGCATTTTATGTACCCGTGAATTACTAACTCAAGCATGACTATCCTTTTGCAGTTAGTGCATTTACCAATGGCAATTCTGAACCTGTTGTATCTCTCACTATAATAAATCTAGTATTTTAATTGTGCTAGTCCTTATCTGGGGCTGTGAGACAGATACAAATGTCTCAGTGCAAGACCCTTAGCCAGGGCTCTGAGACAGAATTACTTTTGACTTTAGCAAACTGGTCCGTTCTCCCTTTCTTTGCCCTTGTGTTCTGGCAGGCAAACATCTCATTCTCACCCGTAATGTGACACTGACAGTTGGGTTCAAGTGGAGCATGATGCTTCCCTGCTTATGGCAAGGGGGTTGGACTAGATAACATTTGGAGGTCCCTTCCAGCCCAGACATTCTATGATTCTCTGATTCTATGATCACAACATATAGTAGGCTCAAGATTTTGCTGGACATCAGAATGAATCAAAGTAATGAACAGGCCTCTTCTTGCTACATTTACCTTGGTTTGTTGCCAGATTATACCACACATCTTGCATCTACTAACTTAACCTCTCCTTTCTTCAGTTTGCCATTCGTAATATGGATATACTTTTATTGACCTCCCTATTACAAATCTTGAGGTGATTTGAAACTTGCATAAAGGATTTTTTTTTTTTTTTTTAAGTTAGGACACTTCACTAAGTATCCAAATAGGCAACCCAAATGTCTAACTTCATTCATCCAACTTTTAAAAGTCTGGACTTTTATTTCAACAGAAAGGCCAAGTAATTCACAAAATTACTTTGGCTGGAAAAGACCTCTAAGATCATCTAGTCCAACCATTAGCCCTGCTCTACCCAA
>NW_008594160.1:3246-22452 GCF_000691845.1 Merops nubicus | reverse complement strand
GGGGGCTCCAGAACTGGATGCAGTACTCCAGGTGGGGTCTCACCAGAGCAGAGTAGAGGGGGAGACTCCCCTCCCTCGACCTGCTGGCCACACTTCTCTTGATGCAGCCCAGGATCTGGTTGGCTTTCTGGGCTGCAAGTTGCTCTTCTTTGAACCCATTCCAGCACCTCACTGTCTTTCTTGCATTGAGGTGCCCAAAAGTGAATACAGTATTCAAGGTGTGGCCTCACCAATTCCAATCACCTCCCTGGTCCTTCTTGCCACCTTATTTCTAAGAGAAGCCAGGATGACCTTGGCTTCCATGGCCACCTGAGAACACTGCTGGCTCATATTCAGCTGCACGTTGATTAGAAACCCTAGGTCCCTTTCCTCTGAGCAGCTTTCTAACCTACCTTCCCCAAGCCTGTAGCGCTGCATGGGGTTGTTGTGGCCCAAGTGCAGGACCTGACACTTGGCCTTGTTGAAGCTCATATAGTTGACCGTGGACCATCAGTGCCACTAATAGCAGAAAGTGCAGTTACTTAGAAGAGATTTAGTTGAAAAGTAAAATCACTGAAAAGAATTTGTTCTGATTGAACTCAAAACAGGACAATGGATATAGCATGGTCTTTCACAGTAAGCAGAGTTAAAACAGATTTCCAAAGGGAGGAATTCCTTTTGGCTTTTCACTCTTTATGATTCTTGAACATTGCTTGTACCAAAACAAAAGTAAACTGAGGAAAGAAAACAGACCGTGAGTGGAATCATGGGGAAGTTAAGAGTACCTTTGAGTTGACACTCAGAAATTGTAGGGACAAGTGGAGAAATCCTGAACAATACTTAGGCAGCACTGCAGTCTGATGAAGAAACAAACACTTAACAGAACACAGAAGACCGTGAATGATCTGAGGCCAAAGAGTCAGTGCTGCAATTTTACAGAGCTAAGTTCCAAATAAGAAACATGAACCCAATTTGGATCTAAGAAATAGCCCAAGTATGGCTACTAGAAAATACAGAATTAAATTTTGACAAACCATTCAGAATAAGCCATTCAAAGACGTTATCTCTTCCAGGCCATTGCTTAGGGAGAACAACAACCACAGAGAATCCAAATACTGCAAGGAAAGACATGAGAAGCAAAAGTCATGCAGTGCTCAGAATTAGAGTTCACAAAATTACAGTACATGCATCTGCACATGAATTGCCAGCCAAGACAATATACAGTATTTGGAGAAAGATGAAAGCACTACAGTGAAATATATCATTTTGCAAAGCCCAGCAGAGCATACACAGCATGGAGAAATCAGATAAGAAGAGGGCTATTAGTTCAGAAGAACTCTTCAAAAACACTGCAGACAGTGTTGAATCAGAGCAAGGAATCTAGTAAGTTGGGCACAGGTGGATACAGTTCTGTTTGTAACAGATTTAGCATTCAAAAAAGCCCTAAAACTGGGCAGTAGGAAACAGAAGGCTCAAAGGCTTATCTTTCTGAAGGGAATTTTGTGTCAAATGCTTGAAGAGCATATATAACAGTATTGAGGAAAAAGTACCAATTACAAAATACATAATGTCCATAGTTTTTGCAAGAGCTTCTTCTCATTGGTAGAGCTGATTAGAATCAAGTCTGGACAAGTTCAAAGAGAAAAAGGCAAGCTGTCAATACAGTATAGAATAGAGCTTGAGGGGCTCACTTTTCTGCCACTATTAAAATTATTCTGACCTAAAGGAAGGGGATAGAAGAGATATTGGACACATTCACTTCTCTAGGAATTACAGAGCAAGAAGAAAAAAGAAAAAAGGCTTTTATACTAGTTGGTCACTCTAGAGAAAGTGAAGGAAGCAAGCAATGAGGAAAAAAGAGCCAAGCTTTGACTTCTAAATAGGTCAAAATATTGCTAAATAAACGTGTGAAAAGACAAAACTGTTTGCACTACCTAGGAGTAGGAGATACTGAAGAGATGTTCCATGCAAGTATTTTTCTCGGCTTCATGAATCAGAAGGGTTTTGGACAATGAAACAGGAAAACAAAGTTTCCATTTTGAGACTTTCAGCATCTGTTTTGGGAAACAGTTTCTTCAGATAATGTCCAACGTTTTTCACAGGAAAATATAACAATTTTTTGATTGTATAGAAGGCAATAATATTGACTAAGCTTCCATTTTAATTGTGAAGGAAAAACAATAGATGCCTATAAGCAGACACAATAAACACTTATAGAAAAAAATAGCTGGAGTTGTTGGACTACAGTTAAAAAAAAGAAGAGATTAAAATTGAATTCCATAATATGGATCTACCACCAGCATTATTTAATATAGAAAGATGTAAATTTAATATAGAAAGATGTAAACAAGTTAGTACAACAAAGGTTCAGGAGGCTCCAACATAACAGAGACCTTACTAGCACAGGCAAGGAAGAGCTAAAAGAAATCCTTGGGAGGATAAATTTCTTGTCCAGACCAGTCATCTGAGAATGATACAACACAGAGGTTCCCAATGAACATGCTGTGCAAAATTCAATCACAAAAATTGATTTGTCTTTTTAGAGGAGACCAAGACCATAAGACAATAAGAGCCAGTAAGGAGAAAATTAGATTTCTATAGTGACAGTGAAGACTCTCAGAACACTATACAGGTGTAAAAAGCTAGTGACAAGAAACATACAGGTTATAGAACTTTTGAAACAAAACCACAACAACAATGTAAATTCACTACCTGCAAACAGAAAAGAAAGTTCTGGATATTCCTAAAGATTTGCACACGGTTTTAAAGTTCTATTTGTGAGAGAAAATCATTAAACCAAAAGCACGTTTGCCACTGTCACTATGGTCAAAGCTGACATAACAGGTTCTAAGGCAACACTAGCCAGCACTTTCAGCAGTTTTCACTGCTCTAGAAATTGAAAAATGGTAAACTCCTCCTACTGTGACTCCTATGAGTTGCCTTTTGAGAAATAGGGTTTGAGACATGGGCTCTGGTCAAAATTTGCATCAGCAAACTACAAGTGTGAAGGACTAAACCTTTGAAGTGTGTGTCTGAAAGACAGCCTTGGATGGACGACTGCACGTGGAAGAGTTGTATGAGCTTGGCAGAGCCTGTCTGGGCTGTGGACCACGTCAGGAGCTGAGCACGTGTGTGAGTCAGGGGCCATCCCAAAAGCCCTGGGTGCACCACCAGCCTGTCCCCTACCCCTCCCCCAGCTGGGGAGGTGGAGTGTGGGCATCCACAAGGGACAGTCCCAGTGCCCAGGCTCTGGAAGCCCCTCCACCTGAAGTCACACAGGAGCACCTCGAGCCTGTGACACTCATGTGGCACCCGTGTGCCCCTGAAAGAGCCCGAGCCAGCCTGGAGAGGAGCCAGGGCGTCAGCACCCGACCCAGCCCTACTGAAACCGGCACAGGCACTGCCCGGCTCTCTTCTTCTTCGCCTGCTCGCTGCTGACCTGCCTGTTCATGGATCTCCTGCCTGCTTGCCACCTCACTCCTGCTTCTCTACCCATCACCAAAGCTGAGATGACTCCAGACTGACAGCACACTGCAGATCCATCATGGTAACTGCTCTTGCCATTCTTCACCAACCGTTTCCTTTATTTCTGCCTTTTATTTTCACTCTGTCCTATCGCTACTATTTTCTAGTATTTCTCTCTTTTTGTAATAAAAGCTGTGTGTGGTATACGGCTCTTGACCTCATTTGCATCTTAATCACACTCTTGGGGTTGTATCAAAACCTCGCCCGACACTAGACTGGGACAACAGGCTAGCATCAGGAAGCCACTGAAATCACCTGGCAACAATTGTTTCAGAGAGTTGTACACAAAAGTCTGATAAAAAGCCAGATATCCAGGAGAAATAAACATACATAATGAGGTGCAAATCAAAAGAAAATCAGAAATGTCAGTGAGATAAAATCTCAGAAGTTACCAATGCATCTTAAAAAATTATCAGTCTATCTGACAGGGAAGTTTCACCACAGACAGCAGTGATCTTAAAAGAGATTGCCAATAATGAAGTCACTGTGGAACAAGAAAAGAGGTCATATACCTGACTCCTTTTCTGATTTTATGCCATGGTTCTGCACTAGAAGTGTGTTTTCCAGCCCATAATGTATGGAGGGACTCCCTTCATACCAAACAATACTCACAGGTTGATGCAGTGGGTAGGGGGCTTGAATGGGTAGAGATATTCCTGCATTGACATCAGTGACACTGCTGCAGAGTGACATTTCATCACATTGTTATCACCTTCATGGGCATAAATGGTAGAGAGACATGTAGCACTTTTTTTTTTTTTTTTTTTGTTTTCAGCAACTGTACTATACTGTGATAATGTGACCCCCAGGACAACCACAATAACTAGGCAAAGTAGCATATAGTAGTAAAGATAAAGACAGAGAAAGAAGGGTGATGTGGGTAAGACAGAGGTTAAGACAGTAGTGAAAAGAGAATTCAGGTCAAAAGCAGCAGGAAGATAAACAAAAATAGCAAGGAAGGGAGAGAAAAGAGATGGGAAGCCCCAGGGAAAAAGGCAAGAGCAAAAGCGGTTAACAACACTGTTGGGATCAAAGGTAACACAGGTAGAAACAGTCAGATGGGACAGGAAAGAGAAACAGAACAAAAAAAGAGCAGAAGGGCCCAGACTGTGTGGAAGGAAGCTTTCCTTTCTGGAGGCTGGAACAGAGTTGATGGCCTGTGTGTGTCTGCCCACTTCTATAACACAAAGGTCATCTATCTCATGATATTGGCAGATCCACTCCCCAATGTCAGTAACTTCCTATTAAAAAAAGCAAAATTAAACTACAGACTATGGCATAAAGCTTTCACACAAGGAAAGTTTTTTAAGGTTGTGGGGATACTTTTTCTGGGGTTACCCAGCTCTTTAGTGGTTGACCATGAAACCTCAACATTTTTCTGTGTAATCCATTTTGGATGTTAGGTATCCACAACAGAGAAACAGAGAAAGTTGTAATTTTTTGACTCCATCAAAATGCAGCTACTCCTGTGGTGAACCTAATTACAATCTTCATATGGCATTTGCCAAATGTATTCTATAGTCTGTCATCATTTTCACACATCAAGTGCACCTTAGTTCCTTTGCTTTAGCACTCTAAAATGTAGTGCAGAGCAGCTGGCCAGATTGTTCATTCTGCTTATCTGGATGTCAATGTGAACATTTAAAATCTTGTTAATATGTTTTAAAGGCAAGACCATCAGCCTTACTTCAATGTACAATCTGTTTTTAATGAAATAGTTTTCATTTTGCTATGAGAGGAGTTTGAGGCTTTCCTTGTGACTAGGGAATCTGAATGGATCACGTTTCATCTCACTTAACGTTTAATCAAGTTCATGCTCAGCC
This sequence comes from Merops nubicus, assembly GCF_000691845.1. Classification (NCBI taxonomy): domain Eukaryota; kingdom Metazoa; phylum Chordata; class Aves; order Coraciiformes; family Meropidae; genus Merops; species Merops nubicus. The sequence goes on along the minus strand of NW_008594160.1, from coordinate 17,125 downwards.
GCCATGCTTGCCTTTCTGAAGGCAAAAGACAGTGCTTTGCACCTTTTCTCTACACACACTAGGAAGACTTGATCAATGTCTGTAAATAACACATGGGCACTAATTTCTCTGCATATGGCCAGAGGCAAGACTGCATGCTGTCTACTGATGAAAATAATTGTAAGGCAACAAAGGACAAAAGAGACAGTAAGAAATAATGTCAAACTTTTAAAACCCCTTTAAACTACAAATCATTGTCTGCTGTTCTTTCTTCATTTGTATAGAAAAAGCCATCTGATTCTAAATTAGAACTCCATGAATTATTCATAACAATTTTTTAATCAAATTTCACTTTTTCTATTTTGAAGTAAGTTCAAATGTCTCAAAAGTATTAATGTATTTCTTAACTTTTTTTTTTTTTTTCTTCTATACAGCAATCATAAGCAATATGGTTCAAATGTTAAGAAAAGATTTTCTAAACTTGGCTTGGTGTTGAAGCTGGGTCAGTGACTTTGCTGGGTCCAGAATTCCTCCCCTTTAAGTTTCATAGGCTATTTTGCAGGTCCACAACAGGGTGGTGTCTGTCACATAAGAAAAATATAGCGTGGATTCTGAATTTTTATTGCCATATTGAAACATCTAATTGAGATTGTTACTGTGTTAACAAGACAAACATCTCTACTCAAAAACTTCTGGTCAACCTTGGTCATAATGAAGGAATACTGAAAAGCACAGTCATGTCTAAATTAAAGGGGGGGGATTTTTTCAGTTGTAGTGTATAATGTTTGGTTTTGTTTTGTTTTTTTCCTAGTTCACCTTAGAAATATTTTCAGAGCTAAACTGTATGTGTAAGTATTTATTAAGCTTGCATAGACTGTCTTCATATTCTTTCCTCCTTTCAGCTTCTCATTCTAGCTAAATTGCTTTCACATATTAATGAGCTCCTAACAAAATCACATTGAATTTCAAAGTCTTGGGACAAGCCTGACAAAGGTTGGGACCCTGTGGAGTGGTTTAATTTCTTTCCTATCTTGTTTTCTACCCAACAGTGGGCAAGACAATGTCTTGTTTCATTTCCTGTCAACTTCTGTTCCTTCTTTTTGTAGTGTCCCTCTTCATCTTCCATGCTTGACATTACAGCAGGGGGAATGGAGAAGAACTCCTGAATAATAAGAGGCCAGCAGGCTAAAATGACCCCATTTCTCTGTAATGCCTCTTCCTCATGCTGACCCTAATGTTTCCAAATTGCTCTAGATGCTTGAAGCTGGAACTGCCACACATTTTCTATTTCCATGCTAAGTGTGAAGAATAAGAGAGAAGGAGGAGTAGCAGGGCATTAACAAGGACAAGGAGGCAGTGCTGTGAACACAAATATTCTGCTTGCCCAAGGGCAAAAGAGAACTCCCACCCCTGTTGCTATCTGATGTGAGGAGCCTTAAAGGTGACATGGTTAGAAGGGGAAAATTAGTGAACAGAAGAAAACGTCTAGTGAAAAATATTCACAGGTAAAATGCCTCCTAGCCTTGGAGCTGTGAGCAAGGGAAGAGGCTTTAGAATCAGAAACATCTTTGAAAAGTGCAGGTGGCCTTTTTGAAGAATAGGTGCTATACCTAGAAAGCAGAGATGTCTGAGCTACCTTGAGTAAGCATAAACCTAAGAAATGGTGACAACAAATCACCATGTAGGACAGTGGAAGCACTCTGGAAAAAGAAAATAGGTTTGAAAGAACAGAAAACATCATCACCATTGCCTGTTACAGATGAAAAATAGAGATTAACAGCACCTGTTGGCAATTTGAAGCCATGGTGTCCTATGCCTTCTTAATCTCTATGATATAAAAAGGACTTTATTTTTATCCAACATAGAGACTTTCTTCAAGAATTTCCCATGCTGCATGTACTTTTCCTTTGCTAAGCAAGTTAAATCCCATACAAATGTTCTATGATACCTTGGACTCCCCAGAGGGATACATGGCTGGCACTAGGCTCCTTGACATGACCATTTTTGAGGTGGGACTGTCTGTTGTCTTACTGGTCCTTCTCTGGATCCAGTTTTTATAGGTTTGTCTTCCCACCTCTGGGATTGTTTGGTCTACCTCCAGGATCAGTTTGTCCTCACCTTTGGTATGGTTTGGCCCCTTCTGCAATCTGTATCATTCACTTGATACTTGTATTATATATATATATATATATCCCTGTAGATAACTTATAAAAAGTATATCTGGTGTCTATTGTTGATGTTTCTTCACTAATTATATGTCTGTAATAACTTGTAATAGTATATTCCTACTTTGCTATGCTGTTATGTTGATTGTTGCTATATGACTGGTTGCTGCTATTACTAACTGCTGCTATACTACTGATTGATGCTGTATTATTGATTGCTAGTTGAAATTTATAATGTTTATATATATCTGTATACTTTATTAATTATAGGTATGCTTGCTAGTAGCTATTTTTGTGTTGGTTTACTTGCTAGCTGTATTTTTTTGTGATATTTGTGGTAATCTGTAATAAAGTGTAGACATCTACAGAGTAAAGCCTCTGTGTCCTTGTGTATTATGGTGAATTCTACATACCCACAGTCACAATCTCTACACACCCACAGGCTGGATAATCCATTAGGTCATGACACCAGAAGTCCACCATCTATCCAAGTAATTGCCAGTAACTCGGAGATCCAAAAATTCAAGAGTCCTCTCTTTTGATCTACCCTCTCCTTCTCCACCAAAACCTCTCCCTCCTTCCTTTAATTTGAAGGAATTCATCCTCCCTCTTCTTCTAGGCTTAGCAATCAATTTTCTGGTACACAAACAATTTTATTCCTCAATCTGTCTTCTGTATCTTTGGACTACAAAAAAATTGTCTCCACAGGACCCCTAAGTGTTACCTTAGTCCATCACCTATTCAGCCTCCTGTGTATCCTATAATTTAAACAGTTGCACAGTTAAATATCTCCCTATTAATTAAATGTCCAAACTATAACTCCTACTATTTTTATTATCATTACCACTAATAATAAAGACAAAAATATTTGTCACAAATCTTTGAAGTCTTACAAAAAGTCACTCCATTAGAGCTATGAAAAAATTCTCTGCAGTATTTTAAATTCATTTGGCACCTGTCACAGGAATGGATTACATGCCTCAGGACTAAATTAATACAGAGGCATTCAGTACACTCTCAAATACTTGGGCATTTGGTCTTTACTTCAACTGACCTCAGATATATGTAGACGGACACTTGTGCATCCTGCAGCCACGACAATCACTTGCAGAGATGTCTACTAAACCAAGAATTATCTGATGCCAAGGACAGTGACAAAAAGCCATTTTCTCTTATCAGTTTTTGAGCTAAGGAATTCTCTCTTTAGCAGACTTGTTTATCCTTTTATAATCTTATATCAAGGACTGAAAAGAAGTCAGAATAACAGCAACAGAAGACAGTCCTTTCATGGATATCTTCCTCAAAAGAAGTAATAATTTGAGTATTTGTGTGTGGTTTGTCAAAATCAGCTTTGTACAAATGACAGAAAACTTTACAGAGGTCGCCACTGAAAGGTACCTTTTTCCATCTCTGGAACTAGGTTCCAACTAGAGCTGTGTGCGCCTTATTTTTTTAGTTCTACATATCAAATTTATGAAGAACTAAAGCAGCAGTCCTCAAGCAATCAAACCAATGGGAGATATGCTGATGAAATATCACTGGATCTTCTCTTTGCTTCCACCTTTGAAAAACTTATAAAATGGAATTAATGGCATATCTTTTTATATGATGAAGTGCTGCAAATCCTGCCAATGGATTAATCAGAAAATTATCTAACAATTGTGAATAAGATGAAAAGTGACCTAATATGCAACCTCTCTACAACACTAGCTTTTTTTAATTGAGAATTTCTGGCATGAAGGGAATTTGGCAAGTACTATATAACATTAGCTAGCTACAGAGGAGAATGAAGTAATGTTGAGATCAAGTGAGCCAATAGTATATAACCATGTTCTATTTTTGTAGTTTATTATTCAATTCTCTAGAAATATAAATGGAACCTTATGGGGTAACGTTGAGAAGACGTAAAAATATAAATAAATAGGCCTGAACACTTGAAGGACTTACATAAGTATTTTACTGCTTCTCTTATCCACACTTTATGTTTTTGGGTTAGGAAAACCTGAATATTTAATCATGTTTCCCCTGAAGACCTTAGTGTCATAGTCCTTTTCCCAATACTCTTGAGTTTATTACAGCTATATACTACAGAGCTGGCTGGCAGTACCCATCTTCACCTTTATCTTACTCTGAAACAGTAAAAATCAATATTTTAGAGTCTGATAAATGATTGGCAAGCACCACTAATTTGCTGGATATGCAGGATACTGCAAATTAACTTCAAATGTAATGTGATCCAGGAGCTGTCAATCCAGAGGAAAATTGCTCCTGCAGTAAAGAAAATGTCAAAGGTAAGAAACATCTTAACTGGAAGAAATTAATACATCTTATGATAAATTCAGATACAGACAACTGTATTCCAGTTTACATTTCAGTTATTCACACTATCCACCAAAGGAATTGCTAGTTTTACTGAACAGATTCCACATTGTATTATTGATTTATTTACTAGCATGTATTCTTGTGTAAAGCACAAGATAATTTTTTAGATAAAAAGAGGTGGGTAAAGGCGTAAAGGAGTCTAATTTTAGTGAAAGTAAAGGAGTTTAGCTGGAGGCCGGTAGCCAGTGGTGTACCCCAAGGCTCAATATTGGGTCAATTCCTGTTTAATATTGTCATTGCAGAACTGGATGATGGGGCAGATTGTACCCTCAGCATGTCAGCAGAACACATGAAGCTGGGAGGAGTGGCTGATGGCCAGAAAGCCATGCTGCCATCTAGCTAACCTCAGCAGGCTGCAGAAATGGGCTGACAGGAACCTCATGAAGTTCAACAAGGGGAAAACACTGAACCTGAGGAACAACCACAGCCACCAGTACATGCTGGGAGCATGGAAAGCAGTTTGGCAACAAAGGACTCAGAGGTCCTGGTGGACAGCAAGCTCACCATGGCCTAGCAGTGTACCCTTGCTGCTAAGAGGGCAAACAGTGTCCTGGAGAACAGAGGCTGCAGTCGATTCCCATATTGCATTGTTAACAGCAAAGGTTACCACACTGCCATGAATAGTGACAAATTTTTACTTTTTCAGTAGTTAGAGTCAAAAATTATCTCAATCTTATATGACCCTGGTAAGATGGCTGATGGTGTGGAAGTAACAATAGTAAGATTCAGAAGAATCTTTTCCAGCTCCATCATAATCTTAAAAAATGCACATACATGTTGCTCATTTTTCCAGATTGAATGCATATTTTAAAATACTTTGTTTCGTTTTATTTGGCTGTGCTTAAACTGACATGGGCAAGATTTCTGCAGATAAACCTGAGATGGAGAAATTAGCAGATTGTACAGCTCAGTGCAATTTGTTCTGCTCTGTCAACAAGCTGCATCCCTATGCAAAAATTAAAAATAGTTGGAAAGGGAGTGGGTTCCATTTATAATAAATCTGTTTTACTGAATGAGTTGGTCTGAGCAACAGCTCAGACCAGCTATAACAGACATATATATAGCAGACAGCAACAGCTGCCTTTGTGTGGAAATACATTTTCCAATTTAACAGATTAAGATTACCTTCTTGCCTGTGGCAGTCAGTTATATGTGCCTTCCAAATGTTCCCTCAGGATATTAATGTACATAGCTAGTTTACACTGATGAGCTAAAACAAGATGCCCTAACCAGACACACAAAGACACTGGAACTGAAATAAGAAAACAAGTAGCCTCTTGGCAATACAGTCTCAGGATAACTCTCCATTATTGTTGCTAATTTTACAGCCTGAAAGTCACATTCAGAAGATCATTTATTACACCTTCCTATAGATTTTATGAGTATGCAAAAAGTGAACTGAAAGACCTGTAAGGCTTGCAACCGACCAAATACTTGTATCAAAGTCTTTCTGTCCTTTAACAACTGAAAATAATTTCTGAAACAGAACCTTCCAAGATTTGTAAGTTTGGAGAGAAAAGGTACTAACAAGAGCTCTCTATAACTTGTGTTTGTGTTTCAAAGGAATTCTGTTGCTATTTTGGGGCAACCTTCTCTCCTCTTTCTGTTTTTCACACCCATGCAGAATGATGTAGAGAGGGAAGGAAAGAGCCAGAGAGAAGGTTGTCTTTTGGACAACATAATTACCTGATAGATGTCAACCATTATAACAGTTTCTTAAAATTCTTTTTCCTGCTAAAGTAGAATGAGTAATACAATAACTTGCAGAGAAACCGAATTCCATTCTGCTACGCTTTCTATAATAGCTTTGAAAACAATCTGCAGCTAGATCATGAAGACTCAAATGCTTACGGTAGGAAGCATTTGAAATACCTGCAAATTAACGATCCTCCTGGCTAACTAGAAAGGCCTTGTAAACACTATAAGCAGATGCATTTTTTTACTTATCTTTCCCAGTTTCGTAGAGTATCACCTCTTAACATTTGCCTCTGCCTGGTCAAGATAGTTCCCTCCTTTTGAGGCCCTTCTACTGGGCAGATTTGGCTGATTCACACTGAATCAGCAAAATGAAGAATCAGCCAAAGTGAAGCAGAACTGTCACCCATCTTCTGTTTATTGTCAGGTTTTGCTTCTCTTCCTATCTCAGGGATACCTTGTTTTCCTCTCAGGAGAAATTGAAGATACATTTAGCAGTCATCAGATTTGTGTTTTATGTTAAAACCTGAGGTGAGAGAGAAAAAAAAAAAAAAAAAAGAGCCTAGATTGGCCTCTAAAGACATGTTGACCCTTGAAGGCAAAAACAGATCACAATGCCTCTTTGTCACCATCATAATGTACACCACTTCAACTTATCATAGAACGAGCCACAGGTTCCTTGAATTTCTGTAATGATTCACTTTTAGCAAAAGACATCTGTAAGTTTGAATAACAACTTTCAACTGATTTTTTTTTTTTTAAAAAAAGAAAGTAGTTTGATTCTTAAAAAAAAAAAGAACATATTTTGTAATGTGCTTAGGTAGTATGTAAAAAAAAATACATGGCCCAACTGGTATTTCTAGAAATTTTAAACTTAATTCAACAAGCAATTTCTGATTTCCATTTCCTTCCTTGAAATAACGTAAGAGTGAGTAATTTTAGATTCTATCATCCATTGTCTGAAACAACAGCTGGTTCAATATTTCTACTTATCTCTAGTTTCCCACTTTGTTTCCAGAGGAGACCATTTACTGAAGAAAAGTAAAGTTGAATTTAAATCAGAAGTTTTGTAGTACTATGCTTAATTACATACAGATTGATTAAATATAACTTTAATCTAGCAGATGATGTGCTTTGTAGGTACAGTATGGCCCAGCTATTTTATATAATTATGGCTTTTTTATTCCTGCAAATTCATAGTAATTCATGTGGATGTCTAAAGGAGAAAATGTTGTCTATTTAGGAACACTTAGCTTTGGAGAACTAACTTTAGAGATCAGATTAGATTTTTTTTCCCATTTTGACAAAATATATCTCACACTCATTAGAACATAGTTCTAAAAGTATCTATTTTAAAACCATTGTCAGAAGACATTGGTGCAAGATTTCTTTCTGTACATTGTGCTTTCCTCACTTACAGCTGAAATTGACCCAAAAAATGAACTTGTCATTACTTTTTTCCTCTGATCTGAACTTGGCTAAATAGCAGTTTAACTTGCTCTTTGGGGCATTTAAATTCAGGTTAAATATTCTTGTAGAGTCCATGTGACAAAAGCAGAGAGAGTTGAATTAATCAGGAATGAAGTTTGGCTTTAAATGTACTTTTTTAAATTTACAAATAATTTTGATTTCTGCATATATTTTACAATTAGTAAATATATAATTCATGTAACTAAATGGATAGAAAAACTGTAATTTCTGCTACATTCATATAGTTGTTTGTGATGTGATAGTCCCCGATTCTGGCACGTAAATCTGAAATATCTTAAGAAGAAAAACTACAAATAAATAGCTGATATCAAATATAAAAAGAATATTTTTTTTTTTACTGAAGGTTATAAACCCTTATGAATAAACAAAATAAAATAAGTAACATTTTTTTCAAATATCCAGTACCTGTCCAAGAGCTTTTGAAAAATAATTAACATAAACTGACAAGCTAGTATGAATTAAACTCATTGTTTTTCTTCTGAATTTTTTTCATTTCAGAAAATAAAAAAGGTATGATTTAGTACAAGTAAATAGACAGGTATTCTGTACTAAACTGAACATTCGTTCATGATATTGAGCTAACTATTCTCTGGACATAAATGGATTTTTTAAATGTATTTTATTTTAAAATAAAATTCCGATGAAGCACTAAAAAAATGGAATGTATACACAGAAGTACTCTGAAAAAATGACATGAAGACAATTAAACAAGTCCATACTACCAAAACTTGCTGCACGCAAACTCTTTCAACAAGAACTGCATGATATATCATGACACTAGTTTAGTCTCTGAGCAAATAAATGTTTACTTACAGTAAGTATGATCCCACAATGCTCAGCAAGACTACTATCCATTTTTAATTAATTTTATGCCTACTCTTGAAGTATTATACTTAAGATATTTCTTAACTCTTGAGTCTGCCTTGACACTAAACAGCATTCCTTAGAAATGTTAGTAATTTTACACAAAAAAAAAAAAAGCATGAGATATCTATCATAGACAGGAAATTTTCCTGAATATTCTATAGAGCACTCTCTAGTGCTTATTAATTATCTTGTATTCAAATGTCTGTCCCTTAGTTGTTTCTTCCTTGCTATTCTATGGATTTAGATTTGTATTTATGTTAACTGATATTGAGCAACACAAATATTGATACGACTGGTAACAAACTTGAGGTATATAACCCTAAGTACAGGAGCATAAGAATGATTCACCAAAATGACAGGAAGGTCATCACCAAAAGAGGAAAAAAAAAAAAAAAATTGGTTAAAAAAATTACAAAGAAAATCTACATTAATCATTAGTCATGGAAAGGGAGGCAAATGCTCCCAAAAGTCGTATTTACTCAATTACAGCTCTACTAGAAATGGAAAACAAACAAGGAAGTATTTCACTGTGTCCTGAAGAGCAAATTGAAAGACAAATATTTTTGATCTTAAACTGCATACAGTAGTTACACACAAAATTATTAAAGTTTGGCCAGGGAAATTAAAAGCCACTATCAGAAAATTAAACAATAAGGCTGGTAAGTGATTGCTGCAAATCTATCCAGAGTAAATGGTCAAGATACCTATGAAATATGGAAGATGCAATTAAGTGCAGGAGAATGAAGTAGAAAAGAGTTATCTATGCATTGCCTGATATGGGAATTTAAATTTAATGAGTGGAATAACAGTATTATTTCATGCTGCCATCCCAGAAAATTCCTTTATGGTGTTATCTGAATCAAAATTACAGTGCCAACAACAGTAGTCTTGAGGAGATAGTTTCAGCCTCTATTTATGAGCTACTTCCATATAATATATCACCACTAAACAAAAAGTTACTATTCCTCCTGCGTTTCATGAGTTTTCAAAAAGCTCTTAATAGCAGCAGATAGATAGTGTTAATCGTAACTGCTTTATGAAAAAAAAAGGTATATTTTCGAGAACCTTCAAGAAGATATTAAATTTATCGTGAATTCAGCAGCTCTGTTTAGTGGCCATTACTCCAGTTAAACAAAGATATGTCTACATATCATTGTCCTTATTGTCAGTTTTCATTTTTATTTCAGAATACTGACCTAGAAATAGGAATTGTAAGGATAAGAGCCTGGTTAGAATGCCTGAAGACATCAACTTTGCTGACGACACCTGCACTTTGAAGTTAATGATAAATGCAATGCAATAAAAGACTTACAGCTTAGTCAGAATTGCTCATGAGTTCTGACTTTATGAACAATAAGTCAAACGTAAAAGTTTAGCTATATAAAATGGCATCAGGTAACCCCATCCCTAAAAAGTAAAGCACTGCAGGACTATTTCATTTATTTGTTCAGGCAACATAAATCTGGTGGCTATGTTTGTGAGCACATAAGACGAGGTCAATTTTTAGAAGCAGTCCTAGGGCAAACTAGGTGCAAATGATAAGCCTTCCAGTGTAAAAAATGTGTATATATTCATGTACCATCACTTGTTTAGGGCATTTATTCTAAGTAGAGCTGTGTATACCTCTCCCATCCCTATCCTCTGAAATGGATAAAAGTCTAATGTAATTGTCCATGAACCAGGCAAAGAATTTACAACCTTAGTTCAGCCAAATACAGGAAAATGACTTGGGTCAGCAAGAGCTAATTTAAGGTAAGCTGCTTGACCTAAGACTGAAAACCATAATAGAAATCCCAAGGTTAGAACAAAGACAGATAAATATTAATTGGAATTAGAGCACAATCATGTATTTAAGCAGGGTAGTTAACTGCTGGTAAATAGTAGCTTTTCTATCTTCTGTTGTTAAAATGTAATTTTTTTTCACCTTTGTCGTTACTCAAAGACTATTGTTTTGATTTCATATAAGCTAGGCTGTAAGCAATCTAGTTGGAAATGTATGATATTCGAGGTATATGATATGCAGTAATCAGGGTAAATTTCTATGACTCATGTCTGAAATTTAGGTTTAAATCATTACTGTAAATTTCTGCTTTCCTATATAGCCACTATGTTGGCCCTGTAGGCAAACTATATTTGTGCTTTCACATTTTGATTGTTTCTTCCCCAGGATATCTGTTATTTTCAATCAGCCAAGCCACTCTGTGTTGCTTAGTTTATGCTTTGCAATGTGATGTTTGGATTTCCTGTTTACCATCCTCCCCTTTGTGTTGTGGAACAGCTGGTGTCCCTGTGGTTTATGAAACACCGTCAGGGAAAATAAGACAGTTTTACCATGTTGGTAAAACTAATCCACCCTGCATATGAAGATAACTATTTATAGAAGTACAAAAGTTTGGGTTACTGTTCAATACATGTGTAAAGAAAACAACAATGGTTCTCTGCTCCTACAACATGTGCAGAAGGTGAGGATCTAGCCTGATTTTTTTTTTCCTTTTTCCTCCAGGTACCAATAAAATTTTAGTGTGCTTACAGAAAAAGCTATCATATTCTATTTAAAAAAAGTTAGGCCATAGATAAATTTTTGACTTACTCTTATTTCCTTCTTACTGTAACCAGCAGATACAGTATTTGAATAACAGCTTGAGTTTCATGGCTTTAGCAAATAAAATATATTATCTGCAGTTATGAACTTGAAATTAGGGCTGTCCCAGCAGAGTCTCAACCCTATGGCTCAGGCATGAAACCCATCACCATAAATGACTAAGTGAAACTCTCTGGATCACCTTTAAGACTAAAAAGGGTTGCTGACTAGGAGAAGGACGCATTATGGGATGCAAAGGAAAAGCTGTTGGGAATCACATCAACTTACTAATTTGGGCATTTTAAGGAAGGAGTCAAAGGTGGGACAAGGAAGGTACTTAATTGAGTTGGGGAGGGACAAGAGTGGGAAAGTAGAGAGATAGGGAGATAAAGAGACTTGGTCATGTGTAGTGTGCTGGGCTGTACACTTGTCTACCTGTGCCTCCTAAGTGTGGTCTCTCCTGTCTCCTTGCCAAATTTCTTTCTCTTTCCTGGGCAAGAGGCTCTGTTCTTTGTGTGCACAGGGTCTAAGTGCAGCCACTGGAGTCAGACCATGGGGTGGAGGGACCATGTGTCCATGGTGCCACTGTTGGAGTGTGTACAGCTGTGCAAGTGTGTCAGTGAAGATCAAGGTGGACCAGCCAGTGAGCAGGAGAAATGGCCTGGAATCAAGGGGTTGAGTAGGTTTCTAAGGGCCAGTTCTGTGGATGAGAGTGTCCATGAGTCTCTAGGGATGACAGAAAAGCAGAGTTTGCTATTGGAAGCTGGAAACTTCTGGCCAGCTCTGTATCTATGGTGGTGTATACCAGCAAAAGCAGCAAAGCTGCAGCCTCAGGGGCTTGTATGTTCAACTGGGGATGTTGGAATCACAAGGAAGATACTGGGCAGACTGAAGGTCAGAGTCCAGCTGATAGAGGGATCCACAATGTACAGAGAGAGGGAATCATAGAATGGTTTTGATTGGAAGAGACCTTAAAGATCAACTAGTTCCTACCCACTTACCATGGGTAGGAAGACCTTCAACTAGATTAGGTTGCTCAAAGCCTCATCCAGCCTGGCCTTCAACACCTCCAGGTAGGCGGCATCCACAACATCTCTGGACAACCTGTTCCAGTGTCTCACTATACTCACAGTAAAGATTTCTTCCTAATATCTAATCTAGATCTACCTTTCTTCACTTTGAAACCATTACCCATTGTCCTGTCACTACATTCTTTGATGATGAGTTCTTCCCTATCTTTCCCATAGGCCCTCTTTTTATGTAGCAGAATGCTGCTATGTGATCTCTCAGAGCCTTCTCTTCTCCAAGCTGAACAGCCCAAACTCTCTCAGTCTTCCTTCATATTGGAGGTACGCCAGCCCCTGGGTTGTTTGGGTTTTTTTCTGTGGCCTTCCTCTAGACCTGCTCAAACAGGTCCACGTCTTTCTTATAGTGGGGTCCCCAGAGCTGGTGCTCACGGTGCTCCAAGAAGGTCTCACGCGAGTGGAGTAGAAGGAGAGAATCACCACCCTCAACCTGCTGGTCACACTACTTTTGATGCAGCTCAGCATGTAATTGGCTTTCTGGGCTGCAAGCACACCTTTGCTGTCTCACATCTACCTTTTCAACCAATAGCACCCCCACATCCTTTCTGCAGGGCTGCTCTCAATGACTTCATACCCCAGCCCAGGTGCAGGACCTTTATACTTGGCCTTGCTTAACTTCGTGAACTTCAACATGCATACTTACCTCGCCTGTCATATATATTCTTGCTAGTGAACATCCATCATGCCCAGCAAGAGGAAAGCAGGATGAGGCCAATGGTGCTCTGTATGTTCATGTGAGTGCTCTGAGTGTCTGCCTGTGACCTTTGTGTCTGGCCCTGTATGTATATACACATGTATGTACACAAGTAGTGGATATGTGTCCATTCTATGCGTGTGCCTGTTGTCAATGCATCTTCAGCCTCATGAACAATTGACCAGGGATGTGGAACAGCAGCAGTCTTGCCGCTTTTGGGCTGTTGGATCCAGCATGGTATGTTTTCCTCTAACATTGTTCTATTCAGTAACTCTTCTCAAAGTCTGTCAAATTTTATTTTCTTGTAAGGAGTACTATGTGGTGTTACTATATAGGGATATACCAGCAAAAGCAAGATGCATTAAGACAGGTATAAATTTGAAGCTGAACAAAAGATTCAAGTTGCTTAACATACACCCATGCATACTTCTGTAAAAAATATGAAGTAACTCAGATTAGAGGAGAGGGAAAACAAAGATCTCATGAGTCATTCCTTTGTTTTTCCCCAGAAAGATCAAGGTTCTACCACTGCATCATGACATGCAGTGAGGGGTTCTCTGCCTTCCTAAAGCACTCTGGTATGGTCTTACATGTAGGCATCTCACTGGTTCCTTTTTCCAACCTAGAATAAGACACTTTTCAACATTTCTGTCACCAAGTTTAATAATTGCATTTTTCAAAGTAAGCTGAAAATTTCCACTGTGACTGGTTTCTTGACTAACGAAGACCCCTTCTTTGAGTTAAGCTTATATTTGGCATTACAAAACATAAGCTAACAGTGCTAGAGCAATGGACAGAATTTATTTCTATAATATTGGCAATGGAACTGATAGAATAACATTGAAAAAAATAGCTAAATTAAGTATATTAATCCAAATTTACAGAGATTCCTATCATTTGTATGTTAGTCCTAGTATGAAACATACAAAATTTTTTTCCC
>NW_008594160.1:0-3215 GCF_000691845.1 Merops nubicus | reverse complement strand
CTACAAAAAAAGGAGCAGTGAAGAACTTGTCATCTTGTAACAGATCTTATATATTACACTAAGACAGTGACTCATGCAAATTTCTATTTAGTTTTTGGAGATTAATTTAAAACATTTTATTAATTGTTTTATTGTGATCCACAGTTGGCAAAGCAGCATTTGGAGAAAAGGCATATTATGGAAAGGTATTAGTATACATCACTTCATAAATATTCAGTTTGTTCAGCAGAACAGAATAACACATAGCGAAGTGAACTAAAGTATATGTTTTTTATCTTCTGTTTGTCACATTTTTAATGTATATATAACCTGCTTAGCCAGATATCCAGAAATTCTTGGTGTCATTTATTTTATCCTTTCTTCCCCTCTCCAGTACCCTCACACTGTATTCTCTGAAATAATTGTGTATATGCATTATCTATAATTTTAAAAATATATAGTTTACATAGTTATATATATTCCATACATATGAATTAACTATACATAATAACAGTAAAACAGTAAATTGAGTTTCTTTTATTAAACTGAGTACTAACATTCCTTAGTTATCCTTTTCACAGGAAAGGTCAAATGCTCAACCTAGTTCCTCATACAGAAGGGTATTTATAGCTGTTGATTTGGTTGAAGTCTAATGGACCATCCGGGACTTGGCATCTGAATGACTGAATACTGGAGAAAACTGCTCACAGTGGGTCTGAAAAGGAGTCTGACTAGTGGAAAAGCTGATATGTCCTACCACATACAAAACTAGAACTTAAAAAAAAAAGTGATCATGCAACTCTTGTATACTTTTTGGCCAAATTCTTCCTAAAATCTCCTATTACTATTGCAAATTCGCCAGTCATAGTGCTACAAAGATGTCTTATACAGTCAGAAAGTCTCTCATGTTTTTATCTACAGCTTTGCAAGATCCATGTCTTTTTTGATCTGAAACATTCATACTTGCTCAGGAACAGGTATAGCAGTAGAAAAGCAAATTTCTCTCTGAATGACTTAACATATGCCCACTCTAGAAGAGTTGCAGATGATGAAAGTGTATGAGATATTAAGTCACCAGATTATATGTTTTCTTAATAATTATTTAATTCAAATAAAAATGTGGTGGGTATATAACATCTCAAAGTACTGAATATCAAGCTAAAATATGCACTCATCCACATCATTTAGGTGACGTGATAACTGTGATTGTGCAAATTCCTTGTATTCTTTAATCTTCAGTTTGCTAACTGTCCAGAATCCAATGACAATGTCATTATCTTCACTTAGAAATGACATACTGAGGCTCAGACAAGCTAAATAACTCTATGAAATAAGGTATTGAGGCCACTTCTAAAACTCAGTGTAGTGTCTTATCATAAAGGTCTTTTTTGGGAGCATAAATGTCTTTTTTACTGCAGTTTCCCTGATCTGTGTGCGAGGTAAGGAGCAAGGGCAGGATACAGACATAAAGGTCATGCTCCAGTAATCAGGAACTGCAGCTGGAGAGACGTTTATTTAATATTCCTTCACACCCAAGAAATCAACTGAGGTATGGAGAATTCTGGACATTAAATTAATGATAAGAAAGAACGTCCTCTTCCTTGTAAGAATAAAACCGTGGAAAGATAAAACTTCATGCTTCAGGCATAGTTTCCTTTAGTAACCAGTTACAATTCCACTAAAGCATGTGGCATTAGTTGCTGTGAGATGTAGCAAACTAAACTAACTGAAGAACTCACCAGATCTGCAATAGCAATTCCTATGTCTCTACACTCCTAGCAATGTAATCTCTGATTTTCAAAACATGTTTTGGCTTATGAAAAGGTTTAGTTTCTTGATTTTCAGACCTTTGCATTGCAATGAAATTTGTGTCTCTTCCACAATGCAGCGTAAAATACCATATTTATTCACTGTGGTGTGTTATAGTAACACATCAAACAAAAATAATGTCTCTTTTGACACTTTGAATCAAACAAATACTTAGGAGCTAATTTGATCCCTTAGTGACCAAATGTTATCGTAAATGCCTCAGCCTATAACTAAAATGTAATTGCAGTGGCCCTCAGAATATCAAGTTTTGTATTTCTGAGTAGTTTATCTTCATTTTTTATAGCATAGTAATTATAACCCTTACAACAATCATTCACATCCAGAAGCATTACAAACTAGGAATACTGAATTACATCACTAAGAATACTGATACTGATATATATATAAAGAGTGATAAGGAATGTTTTTACCACATAAACCAGACAAGTCAAATTCCAAAATGCAATGATAGCCATCATGTTTTTACCCAAGTTAATATTTTGGTATAAATTCCAGCAATCAGGTGAAAACAGAGCAGGATCTCCAGTAATTACTGCTAAATTTATTGATGTGTACTTGTATGCATACATATGTGTATATATGTTTTAATGTGTTCACTGATATTTACTTCATAATGACAAGATCTGAGTGCTCTTTGTAATAAAGCTTTTGTGTGTTTGTTTTCAATATTCTCACAGGTACACACTTTTACGTATCTACCCCTAAGAATAAACTGGCAGACTTAAGTTTTCCTATCTTTCAGTTGGTTTTCCTGAACATCATAGAAAAATTTCCACCTTTCTCTTCTAGAGAATGAATTATTTTTCACAAGGCATAAACAATCTCCCTATTACAATATTTTCAATAATAGTGCCCTTTAAAAAGTCACAGGGCTTTAAAAAATAGTTTCAAAAGTTCTTTGATTTTGATCTGATTTCCTTGTGGAACTTTTATGCGGAATTCATGCTGAAGAGGAACCCTTCCTACAGGCATGGATGACAATAGGTCAGAAAGACAGTGAAGGGGAAAAACTACTGGGTAAACACAAATGCATATACAGCATAGGAGGCACTCAGAGGGAGAGACACAGAGGCTACCTTTTAAATGTTGTGCAGAAAATTATGTTTCTGCAGCTTCAGCTACTTAGCTGTAGGAACAAAAAGCAAGCTCATTGAGAAAAACAATCAGATCAAACAGAGTCCAGATCCAAAGCTTGGAATTCTACTCTGTCCAGCTCCAAGGGTGCTTGGAGATGTGACTGTGGCTTGGGAGTGAGACAATTTTTAGTGCTGATCTAAAGCCTGTAAGTTTTGAGAAATACATGTTGTTTTCTGAAGTTAACTGTTCTACAGAACAGTCAGTCACAATTGTAAAATTCTGTATTTGCTAGTGTGCGTATTAGATGATATTTATTCTTTAGCTTATAT
>NW_008594159.1:17153-19040 GCF_000691845.1 Merops nubicus | reverse complement strand
TAAATTAAATTAATTAAATTTTTAATTAAATTTAATTAATTTAAAATTAAGTTCTTATCATAATTAATTAGACAGGCAGCATCTTGGCTAGTAACTGATATTTTAATGCTATACTCTTCTATGTCTCTTGAGCCATAAGAAATTTGCTTGAGGAGAGAGGAAGACTTACGAAGACCAATTTTCTATTGAAAACTAAATGTAGCAAAATTATTTCCAAGCTTTTTCTTCTGATTTATTTCTTTAATTTCTACGACAGCTTTCTTCACAATACTTTGGAAGGGTAATTGATTTCAGTAGGAGTCATGCAGTTAAAATGTACTGATCTCTTTTGAATATTTATCTGCTGTGTTAGGAATACCTTAAGACAAATGGGTGTTTATTATAGAAATAGTCATGTTGTATTGAAGAATATGAAACTCCCATCTTTTAATTTACTACATTTTAATTACAACTTCAGAAGTATTTACTCTCAAGATATCTGTGGGGTTTTGCAGGTTATAAGTAACAAGACCAATAATAAAAAAATCAGGTCGAAAGTCAAAAAGTCTTGCATCCTATCTTATATTACCAGTATCAGCTGTTTCATCATTACTTAAAGATTTCCAGGATGAGATGTTATGTCTGAATCTTATTAAAATGTCCTAATAAGATATTTTTTATAAATTCGTCTAACGAATTTTCAAACATTTATCTATCTATCCTTTGGTAAAATTAGTTTATACTATGCATTTTTTAATATGTTAAAAATACTTCCTTAAGAACATTAGGTTTGCCTAACAGTAGTATCATTAGGTGAGTTAGAGGTTTCTGAATTTAGTACGCCAAAAATAGGAAAAAATTATTTGCTTTCTAATTTCTTAATGCAATTCATGATTTAACATCCTCTTTTTAAGCCTATCTGTAATGTATATTCCAAATTGAAGAACTCTGAACTGTTCTGTTTTTTCTGGTCATGGAAGCTTTTCCATACCCCTGAGTCTCTTATTCCCTTCTTTACACATTTTATTTGTATTATCTTTACAATGGTAAATGATGATGATGAACCTATTCTATAGTCAAGATGTGGGTCCATAATGACTGATGATGATTTTTGGTTTGCTCTCCAATGCTTTTCCTAACAATTAACAATATTGCCTTTACATTTTTTTAAGAATGGTGTTGATCCTCAAAGACCTGAGAGATTTCTTTTTTTCCCTGAGTATTAATAATTAATTCAGGAGACTACTATATTTTCTTTATAGTTTAATTGATTCCAGTCCCTTCAACACCAGTTGCTTCGCACTTGAGTTTGGTAACTCATTTTAATGTCCCGTGTTACTAGATCTTCTGCAAAACTAGGTAATCTGCATAGGCTTCACTGCACCAATTAGTATCTGTAAATTTTGCTACCTCATTGTTGATCCTTTTTTAATGAAATTATGAATACAAAAATACTGATGCAGGTGCAGGTTCACTGATATTTTTCCCCTACTGTGAAGCTCTGAAAAAGTCTTTATGGGTTTTTGAGTGGTTAAGGCTGCATAAATGTATTTAAATTTTGTCTTCACTTTTTTATTATATTAACAAAGATAATGAAGTCATCCTCAACAAATCCAAATACAAGTGACTGATAATCCTTGAATCAAGAAACACCTACTTAACAATGGCTGGTGTTTTCCCAATTTGTGATAATGTCAGGCTTCAAAGGGGAATATTTTCCTAGCAAGTTGTTGTGTGAAGGGAAAGGGGTAGGTGTGGGTAAGGGAGAGACAAATTTGGTAAGAGACAAATCCCCTTGCTTTCTAGCCAGTCATCAGATATTAGAGGGGCTGGGGCAGCTGAACTTGTCTCTTAGTAGGTTCCAATGAGAGCTGTGGCTGCAGGTCTGACCCCAGAGGCAGGAGCAGC
>NW_008594159.1:6691-17122 GCF_000691845.1 Merops nubicus | reverse complement strand
GCCCTGGGCTTGGGGGTGTGGCTGGATCCACAGCAGCCGTCGGGTGGACGAACAGCACGGGTTGGGCACACACAACACACAGAGTCTTTGTGATTGCTGGGGATAAATGCACTGAGTGAACTGCAGACTGGCTAAAGAGCTCTAAACAGCAATTGCAATTACAATAATAATAATCTCCTGGGGAAAACCACTCAGCGGAGCCGAGGCTGCAAATCTCCCCCGAAGGTGTCTGTCCCTGCTGGGGAGTGTGAGGAGAACAAACCCGTCCGTCTGTCCCTATGACTTGGTGCCAAATTCTCGTCCCACACACTGGGTCCAAAAAGAGATGACATTTATACCTTTTTTTGTTACTACTGTGTAAAGTGTGGGGATGGGGCTGTGGGCAGACAATTGGTCCATGTAATCAGCACAAAACTTCCTTATCTGCACCTTCAGGGAGCAGACGATTGCCATGAGCTAGGTGAGGAAATGGGGTAAGCAGCCTCCACTGTAGTCCACATTCCCTCTCAGGGCCTCTAGGACACAGACCACTGAATCTTCACTCAGCCCCTGTGACTGCCCTGGCACCAGTTCTTTCTTTCAGTGTCCAGCTTTGTGATTTCTGCTTGTTTTGTGCTTCCACTGTCTGACACAAGTGAATGATGATTGCCATAGCTATCAACACAGTGATTTTGATTTGCATTAAATACTGTCTTTAAACCTTGATTAAGATCAAGGTTCCATTGCACTTAGCAGCCCAAAAAGCACGGAAAGCAGGTATTATCCCCAAAGGCTTAATAATTTAAGTCCCCCATCCTAGAAATTATTACAATATATCTTAATTGAAAAACTATTTGCAATTCCTGAACAATTAATCAAGGTGATCTCATACATAAATGTTATCAATTTCTTGGTCTAAAGAGATAACAAAGAGCAAACTAAATCAAGATGATAATCAAATACAATAACCCTCCTTTTGCAGGTGTTGAACTGACACCAAATTAAATTCTTTTGAATGTAAAAGTCACAGTGCCCATGCATAAACTTAAAAAAATAATATAAAAACCTGTATGCTAAAATTTATCTTAATTTCACATAGTTTGAGATGTCTTCTTTTTAATCAAGAATGTTATCTGTAAGTGATAATTGTAAAGTGGGTGTTTCAGCTCATTTCAGATCTACTTTAGTTTTGAGATTATTTATGTTTCATTTAATATTTAGGACTAGAAGTGGAAAATTAAATGAACTTATTTATAAACTGTCATGAGTCAACGGCAGTGCTTATGTTCTGAAAGTAATGATTCTCATGGAGACTTTAGTACAGATACTGATAGAATATATAATACCTTGAAATGATAATTAGTGTGTTTGAACCAGACGGTTCTAGCATGCCGTTTTTGATAGGCAGTAATTGAAATATTTACGAGGTTTATCACTTCCTAATAAGTTTGCAGGAGACTTGAACTCTGCAAGTCTTTTATCTCAGTTTAAACATGATATTATCTCACTGTATCTCATGTCTCCTTTGCACTTTTCCATGCCTTAAAAACTTAGGTTTATAGTAATTTTCACCTTTTGAGGGATTTAATGTTTCTGGTATTAATCTTAGATTATATACAAGTAGCAATTATTCACATGAACAGTTGTCAAAAAGTAAAGACTATTTAAGGGGAAATTACCAAGGCAGAAGGGTTATCTGATTTGGTCAAGGGAAGACATAAAATCAAATAAAGAGAAAAGCATCTTTTATTTCCATGTGTATTAAACAGATACTGCATAAATCTGTAATATGAAAAAAAAAAAATATTTACTCCATAAAATTAAAAGCTATCAGATTTCCTGATTCACCAAATATCATATTTTAAAAGCACCTATTGTAGGGAGAAATAGATATTTCCAAATAGGTACTTAAATATCATATAGCTTAGGTATACAGTATGTACTGCATCCGTGGTTGGGTTGTAAATGTAATTAACTATTAAATACTAGATTATATATCTGAGGTGTCTACATTTTCAACCCACTGGGAGAAAGTTGTACATCTAAAAATGAAACAGCTGCAGTAGCGAAAAAAGGTGTGTAGAACTCAGCTGATAGAAAATACCAATCATGCATAGAATCATAGAATCCCCATGGTTGGAAAGGACCTTTAGGATCATAAAGTCCAACCTTCATCCCAGCATTTCCCTAACCACTAAGCCATAGCCCCAAGTGCCATATTGACTGTTTTGCTGAACACCTCCAGGGATGATGACTCCACCACCTCCCTGGGTAGTCCATTCCAGTTTCTAACCACTCTCTCAGTAAAGAAATTCCTCCCAATATCCAATTGAAATCTTCCCTGGTGCCTTTTGAGGACATTTCCCCTCTTCCTATCATCAGTAATCTGGGAGAAGAGACCAACAGCAACCTCACTACAACCTCCTTTCGGGTAGTTATAGGGAGCTATAAGGTCTCCTCTCAGACTTCTCTAGGCTAAAAGAACCCCAGTTCCCTCAGCTGGTCCTCATAAGGCATGTTTTCCAGCCCTCTCACGAGCTTCGTTCCCCTTCTCTGGACCCGCTCCAGCACCTCAATGTCCTTCTTAACCTGTTGTGCCCAGAACTGAGCACAGTACTTGAACTGTACCCTCACCAGTGCTGAGTCCAGGGGCACAATCACCTCCCCACTCCTGTTGGACGCACTATTTTTGATACAGGCCAGGACGTCGTTGGCCTTCTTGGCCACCTGGGCACACTGCTGGCTCATGTTCAGCCAGCTGTCCACCAACACCCCCAGCTCCTTTTCCACCAGGCAGCTTTCCAGCCACTCCACCCCAAGCCTGGAGCATTGCCTGGGGTTGTTGTGACCCAAGTGCAGGACCCAGCACTTGGCCTTGTTAAACTTCATACAACTGATCTCAGCCCATCAATCCAGCCTGTCCAGATCATTCTGCAGAGCCTCCCATCCTCAAGCAGATCAACACTCCCACTTAATTTTGTGTCATCTGCAAATTTACTGAAGGTGCACTCGATCCCCTCATCCAGGTCATTGATCAAGATGTTAAACAAGACCAGTCCCAGAACTGAGCCCTGAGGGACACCACTTGTGACTTGACACCAACAGGATTTAACTCCATTCACCACAACTCTCTGGGCTCCGCCATCCAGCCACTTTTTAACCCAGCCAAGAGTCCACCTGTTTAGGCCATGAACCACCAGCTTCTCCATCAGAATGCTGTGGGAAATGGGGTCAAAGGCCTTTCTGAAATCCAGGTAGACAACATTCACTGCTTGCCCCTCATCCACTAGACAGGTGTCCTGATCATAGAAGGAGATCAGGTTTGCTAAACAGGACTTGCCCTTCCTGGACCCATGATGGCTGGAGTTCCTCCCAAGTTGGCAAGTTCCTCCACCAGCTCCCTCAGCACTCTTGGGTGGATCTCATCCAGCTCCATAGACTTGTGACTGTCCAACTGGCTTAGCAGGTCCTTCACTGCTATTTCCTCGATTATGAGGGGGTCACTCTGATCTCCATCCCTTTCTTCCAGCTCAGGGGACTGAATACCATGAGGGTAACTGGACTGACTATTGAAGACTGAGGCAAGAAAGGCATTCAGAACCTCAGCCTTTTCCTCATCCTTAGTAACAATGCTCCCCCTCACATCAAATAAAGGATGGAGATACTCCCTGGTCCTTTTTTTATTGTTAATATATTTGTAAAAACAGTTCTTATTATCCTTTGCAGCAGTGGCCAGCCTGAGTTCCATATGAGCTTTTGCCCCCCCCGATGTTTTTTCAACATGACCTAACTAAATCCCTATACTCTTCCCGAGTAATCTGCCCCTTCTTCCAAAGGCTGTGGACTCGCCTCTTCCTCCTAAGTTCTAGCAAGGCGTCTAAAGGACTCTTAACTCACCAGTCTCACCTCTTTTTGTTCTGTATTCTTTCTTATCTCACACAGCTACATGCTCTCTTGCTTACAGACTAAGATAACAGTGATATCTGTGATATATTTTCTCCTTTTGGCAAAACAGGGCTCTAAATCATGAAGTCTGGGATAAAAAAAAAAAAAAAATTAAGAATGAAAAAAAAACATGATAATTTTTCCAGGGAAACTGTCACACAGTACTGTGGATTTATGGTAGAAGTCAAGGGGTGTTAGCCATCATCTCTTCTCAAATAGCCCCAACTTCCTTGCTTTCTCTCCTTTCCGTGTTAGACACCGATCATTGCATACTGCCACACATTTCATGGTAAGTGGATTGGGACAACAGGAGAGAAGCTGTAGCATGTAGCAGGTGGGGACACCTCAGGTCTCCATGAGATCATGCAGAAGGTATCCCCTCATCACATGCTATGATTTCATGGCTGTACCGTTCCCCTGCCACTCCCATCTCCCCTAGGAAAGGATTAGTAGAGGATATATCCGCAAGAAAGCATCAGTCTGTGAAGTCAAGCACAGAGCATTGGCAAGAGGTAGACTGGTTGAACTTATAGGTACATTCCGTTCCTATTTTTTATAGTAGACAAATTTCTTCCAACCTGCTTGAGACTTTAAATATAGCCAGTGTTACCTGACAGCATCATCACTATAGTTTTGTGAACTAATCATCAAGGTAACTTGAAGTGGTCTGGATACATGGATATAGATAATATGGAAAAGATAAGAAGTGACACTTACAGAAGTATGTTTGGGTTAATTAATTTGTAAAATATTGTTCAACGATAAGAATGAAACAAACTTCTAGAAGTAATATAACAGAAACATTATTAATGCTTAATTTTCCATAATTACTTATTTAACTTTTATTGAATCTCTGAACAGATTTCCAAAGAAGGATTCATTTCACCCAAACAAAGACGCCTGCAGGTAAAATGGCAGTGTCCAAGCTGGTCACCTTAAACGTCTTTTGTAAACAATAGGGGAAACAAAACAGAACAAAACAAACCAGCTTTTTGGGTTTTGGTTCATTAGACCTATTTGAGATACTTCAGAATGAGACGAGTCATATCCTATTGAACACTGCTGGTTTTGTCCCTGCATTAAAGGAAGTTTCAGATGACTAGCTTGCCTTAGATGTCTGTATTGTAAGTATCTACTTTTGGTCATAAAAATCATACACACAATCACTGTAACATGTTTTTTGCTCACAGCTTCGACTTTATCTCTAACGTGCTAAAAGGATTTTAAGGAATGTGTATATTCTTATTTTTATAGTTTTCCTTTCAAGTTTATTATACTTACAAGAATGTTACTATATATGTATTTGGCAGAAGAAAAGTGTAAAAGACAGTCTCATACTTAGGACACAAGCGTACCACTAGTTTTGTGATGGCAAAAAGAATTCTTTCGTGTGGATATGGTAGTGCATAATTATCTATCACGTGGATCTTGTACTTTTCTATCACACATCAGTTGACAGCTTCAGAGAAGTGACAAGGCCAAATAAAGAAGAGACCTGAGTGTGAGCCAGAACACTTCAATTGTACATTTGTGCTATCACTACCTTCATTTTTGCTACTTGAATGCAAACTGCTGCACGTTTAACCTCTCTGGCCCAAATTTCTTTTCATGCTCTTGATTTTTCACAGTTCTTCACAGTTCACAGCAGAAAAGAAATCTCTACTTTAGAGTTAGGCCTTTATGCACTATAGAAATAATAATTATACATAGTACATTTTAAGATAAAGTTTTCTGTAGAACATCTAGCTGATGTGATTGCCCTCTAGGATGAATCTTCTTGCTGCTGTAACATTAGAGTATAAACTCTGGGTGCAGAAAGTGTATTGTGCTAAATGAGCTAGTAGTCTAATAAAAAGGAACTCTGGATCTGTTGAGAGAAGATCTGTCAATGAAAGTCCCTAGTGTACATGAGGTCACTTCACCAGCCTTTCACAGTATAAAGTAGAAATCAGTTTCTTTTTAAGAACAGTAAAATAGAGAGGAACCGTTCTCCACTCATTAATATGTACCTTTAGAGATTGAGATTACATTTTCTTTTGAAGTGAACTCTCACAGCATCTGTGCATAAAAATGAAATGCTGAAGATATTTGTAAAATTTATAAGGTTTTAAATTTAACACCATTTCTATAGAGCTCATTGTTAGGAGTATATGCACAACAAAGGTATTCCTGCACTGGAGCAGTTCAGAGCAGGGGGTTTAGTTCAAGCCCTTGTTTGCTTTTTGTATT
Source organism: Merops nubicus (assembly GCF_000691845.1). Taxonomy (NCBI): domain Eukaryota; kingdom Metazoa; phylum Chordata; class Aves; order Coraciiformes; family Meropidae; genus Merops; species Merops nubicus. The sequence goes on along the minus strand of NW_008594159.1, from coordinate 10,969 downwards.
CATGACTTTAAATATTGCAGGGCTGTTCTTGCTCATTCTTGTTCTGCTGAATCAGCTCTTACAGGAGCATCATTGCTCTTGGAGGCTGACACAGGCTGCAGACTGCTTAAGAAATGTGAATTAGGTGCACTGGTGCGTAGGAATGAGAAGAAAAAACTTGAAAGCTTTTTTTTTTAATTTTGTCAACTTTGTCTGTCTCCATGGTGCCTATATCCAGATTAGCCCCGAGCTTCAAAGAGTTTTTAACAAAGCTTCAAAGCAGGCAATTTATGCATCATTATTACCCTGCTTTGAAAGCACACCTCCTTCTTTAGGGTGCAAACATTATTTGAAGAGGAATTGAAATCCACAACAAAATTCCAAGAAATTGAATTAAACTGGGCAAAACCTGCTACCTCTATCCTAGGATTTTTTTTTTTTTCTTTATAGCATTGACACAATCTGCTTTACATTCCTTTTGAGAGTCATTTTGTCATTTCATGTAAAGTACATATTCCATGTAGTTCTGCAGATCAGTTCAAGAGGTCACAGTGCATTTTCAGGTGTTCAGTTCCACACAGCAAAAAAACAGAGTCATTAAAATAAAAGAAGTTGAGATGATATAGTTTGTACCTCTGCAGGACAAGTATTCTGGTATGTAGATTATGTGGGCCACCACCTGCTGTTTCTATGAGATTAAAAATTACTGCAGAGAAGACAGATTTATGGGTTGCCCACTGTTCCTCTCCTTATGGTTATGTATCAGTGGAAATCATTATTTATGGTCCATCCCCAGGTCTCCCTCTAAAATGTCCATGTTTTAGAATATACTGACTATTCTGACAAAGAAGCAAGTCATATGAATACCCATGCTGTGTCTGAGTTTAAACAGACTGAGACATGATTAATGGGTGATGCTAGACACTTTTAACCTTATGGTGTTATTCAGTCAAAGATGGCAAAGTGCACATTTCTGTAATGATTAAAGTGTGTGTGCTTCCAAATCCACCAGTATTTCCAAGTCATAATGTGTCTGCTGCAGATGGACTGTTAGTCAAATAACCTGGCATCTGTACCAGCACAACATAAATGAGGATGTACCAATTTAGTTGTTTCCCTCAAGTGACCATATTGATACAATACAGATATAACCCTTTATTATCCACTGATGATAGTGTATTAAAAGCTTCTTAATGGTCTGACCTGTGAGAGCTGCAATTTTCTGAACATGCATTTATTTATTTGGATGTGATTAACCAAATTCTGAACACACATTCAAAATTTAAATGTAAGCATTAAATAATGGAGCATGTCTACACTTTCAAGAAAATCTTGGCCTTCCAATTGACTGTAAGGAAGGTGAATTACAGTAAATCAGCTTAAGACCCTTTAAATGCTGAATGAGAGTATCCACAGAGGAGATCGATATAGTAGAACTAGTCCACTTTAAATTTACTTCTGTAATAAACTCAGGTTAATTTGACTGATGGTCCTCAATGAATCAAATACACTTTTGGGGACTGAAAGATACATTATAAAATGATAGAAAAGTCTAGGCTAGAAAGGACTTCTGGATACCCTCTGATCCAACCCTCTATGCAAAGTAGGGCCTTAGATTAGGCTAGCCATGGCCCTGTCGAGCCATCTTGAATGTTTCCACCAAGGGACATGCCACCATTGGTCTGAGCAGCCTAGTCAATGTTTAAATGTTCTAAAGACTTTTTTTTTTTCTTACATCCAAATGGAATTGCTCCTGAAGTGACTCATGCCTTTTGTCTCTATCTGTTCACTTTGCAGCCTTTTGAAAAGAATACCTATAACTACCATTTAGGTAATGGAAAACTGATTAGATCCCTCTAAGTCTTTTCTTCCCTTAGCTGAAAAACTCCAGTTCCTTCAATGTTTCTTCACAGATCAAATTCCCCAACACTCTAATCATCTTGGGGGCATCTCCAATCCCTCTCTGTTCAGTCTTTCATTAAGGGTCCCAAAACTGGGCATAGTATGCCAGGTATGGCCTAACAATAGCTGAACAGAGTGCAATAATCACATCCTTTGTGAAGCAGTTGCTGCTGCAGTCACAGACCTGGTTTGTGGTCATTGCTGCAAAGGCTCACTGCTATGTCACAATCTGCTCAGTGTCCACCAGTACCCCTAGATCCTTTCTAGCAGAGCTGATTCCCAGCCCCTTAGTCCACAGACTGTACTGCTGATTGAGATTTTCCCAACACTGCTGCAAAACTGCACATTCTTTGTTAAATCTGTCTGATTGGTACAGGTAGTCCCTAGCTCAACCCTCTACTTGTCAGGGACTTGCCACTTGCTTTGTTATTTCTTCTTGGAATGTGGACTTGGGAGTTGACATTATCCTTAAGGATCAAGGTGAAAAGAACACTGAGCACCCCTGTGTCATTTCTAACTAGCTCGCCAGCTCCATTGAGCAGCAGTCTTGTGTCAGCTCCATTGAGCAGCAGTCTTGTGTCTTCCTTGTGCTTCCACTCAATATTAACATACCTATAGAAGTTCTGTTTGCTAGTTTGAGCTCCAGCTGAGCTTTTGCCTTCCTGACTACCTCTTCTGCAAGCTCAAACAATAGTTTTTGTATTCCTCTTTAGGCATCTGTTTAACAAGGCTAGTTTATTTCTATTTCTAGGCCTAGCCCTTTGGCATTTTGGAGGGTTATTTTGTTTGTGGTATTAAATACATACACAGAATATATACTTGTCACAAGGATTTACCAGCACTTCTGAACTCAAGTATCTCAGGAACTTAGGACAAAGGAAAACTCTCTCCAACAATTAACTAACATTTCTTTGCTTCTTCTGCCCAATCTATGTCACTTTGTCTGGTATTATGCTTAGAACAAAGAATATTCAAAGGTCAAAACATTTACCTTCTAGCAACAATGTAAATTAAGGAAATAATAAAGAACATTTCCTTGGTAAATCAATAAAGGAATAGTCTACACAGAATTTTCAAGAGAGTCTCATTCTATAGATGTTAATATGGATAAAACAGTAAAAAGCTTGAGGAGCATAATGTAAATTGGAACTGTTCTTGGAGAAATTTGGCCCACTATGGGACAACTGACTGTGAATGAGATTCATTTCATCTCACTGGAGTCATTTAAAGATTAGGCATCCAGTCCAGGTTAGGTGTCTGTAGTCTCCATATAATCAATGGAAAGACAGCAGGAGTGAGACCTCCAGAGAGTGATTAATTCATCTTTAAATAGATGTCTATTAGAAGCATGATAAATGTATCTCTGGAGATGTTTCTCTCTTTAGTGTCTGCAGAGGAAATTCAGATTAATAACAAAGATGTCTAATTCTTATATACTTAAATTAGGGTGAAATGAATCTCATTATTTATGTTAGCCCTTTGTGCACAAATTTGTTGGATGGAGACATTATAGAAACTATTTCCTAGTATACCTGGATAGTATAAATTGGCACACCAAAGCAACTGATACAAACAACAATATGATGATGCCTATCAGGTGTATTTTTTTTTTTTTATCTGAAAAAGACTTTGGCCATTTTTATTAAATCACATTAGGTTTGACTTCAAAATTTTTTAAACTTAGTTTTTTAGAATTGGTAACGAAGATGTTATATGTATGGATACTCTCCAACTCCTTTCCAAATTCAGTCTAGATAGAAATTCTTTTATGTAGCTAAATGATGTTATTGAGACCACTACATCTTATCCTCCATTTGGATTGCTGTATACACTCACGTGACCTTGGAATTTTTATGACTTTGACTATGACCAAAAAAAAAAAAAGAAAGCAGTTATTGGCACCACTGCACGTAACCATAGTCCTGTTTCCATTATCTATGTTTTCAGTCACTACATTAGTTCTTATCCTTTTTTTTGTACATAAACGTCAGAATCTTTAGAATTTGATTTCTTTTGCTACCAACTTACTAGTTCCCCTTTCTTACTATCCACTGATTATGTTGTCATACTCTACACTCTTATATACCAATTTTCCAAGTTGCTGCCTTTAATCTGTTTTTCCCATTGCATAGTGACATTTTCAGAAATAAATAATTAAAATGAACCAAATTTAATTAAAGGGTTAATATTTTTGGTAAAAGAAACAGGATAATTTTTTTTTGCTTTTATAACTATTAGATGGTAAAGCACTAAATCTATATAAAATCATTTATGTTATTATTGTGTGTGTAAATAAAGATTACAGATAGAGCATTTAGTTACTTGTCAGTGTTCAATCAAGCAAGAGAAAGAAACAACAAAAAAAATTACCAAAATAAAACTGAGTTTCAGCAGACA